>NC_041393.1:332361451-332364823 GCF_002162155.2 Triticum dicoccoides | reverse complement strand
GTCTCTTTCGAGCATCAATTTCATTCGTACGGAGCCTCTTCAGTCTTCCCTCAATTATTTCAACCGGTAAATTCTCGTTTGGTTCGACATTCTTCATCTCTTTTCTTCTTCGGTGAACTCAATTCAAGTTTTTTTTGGGGTTGATCATATTCTTTTCCTCGGCTCAAGTGTTTTCCCCTTGCTCGTTCGCCTCTCGCCAGTTTATCTTTTCGGAGTGCTCAAGACATCTCAGGAGATTAGTCTGTGTTCCAAATTAATTCGTGGTTGTCACCTCATTCAAATATTTCAATTGTTCCGGTGCTTCTTCTGTCTGTTCAACATCCCTTTATCAAGCGGTGTTCTATTTTAGTGGACCCTAACCCACAGGTCTTTTCCCAGGATCTTACTTGACTCTTCTAATTTCCCCCGGAGTTATTCTCAATTCTCTTCAAGTGTGACATAAGAATGGATCCCATCAGTCTCATGCCTTCTCCAAGATCGATTTCAAATCATTTTCATTGTTGCCTCAACCTCTTTGCTTTTCATTCTCCCGGAGTATCTCAGTAATTTTGGTGGTGTTTCTCGTCATCAATTGAAGACCGAAGAAGAGTTTTTCCTCTAAATCTTGCCCGTTCTCTCGAAGATTCGCGGTTCTAACTTCTTGTTATCCTCTCAAATTATTCTGATTGTCCGATATTGTTTTGTTACCCATCCGGAGTATTTCAGGAGTTGTTTTCCGTCTCAATCATCCGGAGGCCATATTTTCAGAATATTTCTTTGTTCTAAATTTTTGAATTCGTTCTCCAATTATTCTACGTTTGTGCCCCTTCGGTCGTCTCAATATTCTTCCGGTGCTCCGTTCAAGTGTTCTTTAATCAGCTTGTTATCTCTTCGTTCTTGTGCATCTAAATCCCCTCTAGCATATTTGTTCTTCTAATTCTTCCCGGTGATTCATTCTCTTTCATCAGTCATTTTGAATTCTAACGGTGGTTCTTTCAGATTATTTTTCTTTGTTTATCATTTTAATCCATTCGTTCTTTCAAACCCTACCGGTGGTTCATGAAGAACTTCTCAAGTTTGCGATATGTCATTTCTCAATCCTTTTCAAGAGGAATAAGTTACATGCCAAATCCTCTCGTCACCCATTAAATTGGTTGAGGATAAGCATAACGTAATTCTTATTCTTATTTTATCATCATCTATTAATCCCTTCCTTCAGAGTTTGTTCTTGGCGAATAAATTCTAGTTCCAAGTGTTTTCATCTTTTCTTTTCCGGAGTTCAAATTTCCTCGGTCATTTCGTCAGAACCTCCATCTAAATCATCGCAAGGCTCATCTTATTCTTTCATCCTTCATTCCTATCTCATCATCTTTTGTTACCGGAGTTCTTCACGGTGGTTCGTCATGATTTAATTCATTCTTCAAAGTGTTCATCAAGATTCTTGTTCAAGGAGTTCTAGTATCTTCCTTCTTGCATCTCAAAGCGTAATTAATTCTCCGTATTCTTTTGATGTGGAGTTTTGCATTTCTTCGTTCTCCTCAGCTATCCAATCATTTTCGTTTGTGGCCGGTTATCACCTTATGATCTTGAGATGTTACCTATAAGTCCACAACAAGCGTATTCTTTTCGTTGTTGATTTTCCCAACAACTCCGTTTAAACCTTCCTTCGAAAGGTGCTTTCAATTTCATTCGTGGCACAAGTTGTCATTTTCTTCTCCGTTCTTTTCTTTCAACTCTTTCAATTCTTTCTGGAGGCTTTGTGTCATGTCTTCATCAAGTTCCATCCCATCTTGTGAAGTTCATGTTCTATTCCTCCATGTTTTAGCCGGAGTGCTGCCTAAATCCTTTCGATCTTATTTGTTTCTATCTTGTTCTAACCGGAGTGGTTTCATAGTCTATCTGATTCAGTGAGCTTTCGATTCTCGTCATTCTCGTCGTTCCTCTATTCTTCTCGAGTGCTCTCGATTCTTTGCTTCTTCTCTTGAGTTTTGTTTCACCTCATTCCCTTTTCCCTTCCGTCTCGGTCCTAAGATCTCGGGACAAGATCTCTTGTTAGTGGAGGAGTGTTGTAACGCCCCGGATTCGATGCGCCAGGTGTCTGCCAGTTATTCGCCATAGTTGCCATGTCATTTGCTTGCGTGTTGCATTTTATCATGTCATCATGTGCATTGCATTGCATACGTGTTCGTCTCATGCATCCGAGCATTTTCCCCGTTGTTCGTTCTGCAATCCGGCACTCCTATGTCACCCGGCGTCCCCCTCTTGTCTCCTGTTGTGAGCGGGTGTTAAACTTTCTCGGAATGGACTGAGGTTTGCCAAGAGGCCTTGGTATAGCACCGGTAGACCGCCTGTCAAGTTTCGTACCATTTGGAGGTCGTTTGATACTCCAACGGTTAACCAGGGTACCGTAAAAGCCTCTTTTGTGTGCAGCCCAACACCCCTTCCAAAGTGGCCCAAAACTCGTCCAAACCCCCTCCATGCTCTCGGTCGTTCGATCACGATCGCGTGGCCAAAAACCGCACCTCATTTGGACTCTCCTAGCTCCCTCTATCTATAAATATGTGTCCATTCCCATCCAAATCCCGGATGAAACCCTAGCTCCCCTCCTCCTCGCGCCGTCGGACGAAATCCCTCTCCGCGCCTGGACATGTCCGCGCCCGCCGAACGTCCCGCGCCGCCGCCACGCGCCAGTTAGGGGTGGAAACGGATCGGATGCGGATCGGATAGTGCTCTTACCACTTCCGTTTTCATATTTTCGAAACAAATACGAATGCGAATACGGATGTTATCGGATACGGATCCGGCTCGGATGTTATTCGAATACGGATATGTATCGGATATTTTCTTGATTCGGAACAGATACGAATAATAGCGACATATTGCTTAAGTATACTAGTCAATAGCTATGTGATATGAAATAATGAACTTGTGACATACAATAAGTCAATAATAAATAGGTTTATGAATAAATCCTATTGTAATGTATAATAATTTCTAAGTTTAATCATACGAAGAGTAATTTTTGACCACTTATTTGGCTTTTATGTTGGATAATTGGAATGTTTGGGCTAGAATTTTGAAAATTACCTCCCATAATCTTATTTGGATACGGATATATCCACTTCCATATCCATATTTGTGTCAAAAGCTCATACCATATTTTATTTTTTATTTGTTAAATAAATTCGGATACAGATAGTTTCCATTTCCATTTTGGTTTGGATGCGGATGTTTCGGATACGAATAGGCATTTTCTCGAATACAAAAATCAGATATTTCGGATTATCCGCGACCACTTTCCACCCCGAGCGCCAGTGGCCGCCTGCCACCTGTCCGCCGCCTCCGCCGGCCCGCGAGGCCCGCGCCAGGCTTGCGGGGCCCGGATCTGCCGCC
>NC_041393.1:332324808-332361133 GCF_002162155.2 Triticum dicoccoides | reverse complement strand
CGCCGCCCGGATAACTCCCCGCCGCCGGGCGCCACCCTCTGTCTCCTCCGCCGCCTCGGGCTCGCCTCGGCCGCCGTGCCTGAGCGCCGCCTCGCCAGAGCACGCCGGCGCCGCCCCGCCGCTTCACTCCGGCGCCGGCACGCCTCGCCTCCCCCACGCCCTTCCAACTCCGGCGCCCCATCGCCAGACTCGCGCCGCCATCGACCTACTCCGCCGGATCCCGCGTCCCCGCGCCTTCCCGTCGTCGCCGGAGTTTGCCGAAGTTCCTCTCCGGCAGGATCTGGACAAGGTGGATGAGATCCACCAACCCCGCGAACCAAACGGCGCCCCGATTCCGGATCTCCTCGTCCCGCACGCCTCCGTCCCACGTTGACTTTCGCGGAGGTATAATTTTCACTGTCCCTGAGATTCTCAGCATTCTGGTGCCCTGTTCAACATGCCATAACTCCCTGTGTGCTGCTCCCTTTTATGCGTGCAATATATCAAAATGTTCGCCGTGAGATGCTCTTCATTTCATTCCATTGCACCATGTTCATTTGAGCTCATCTAGAGGCCTGAATCATCGTTGCAAGAGTGCTATATGATGTTAATATGCTGAAACTGTTATAACTTGCTCATTTGTCATTTTTGCCATGATAGATGTGTGCATCCTATGAGGTTAATGTCTACATGTGTTTTGATCTATGTCATGTCATCTTTGCAGTGGTGCCATACATGTATTTTTGTGAGTTGTGTAGTGAGTGCATCAAGCTTGTTAAGTGGGGTACTTGCTGTTGCTGTTTTGCTAGGCTGAATCTGTTATTTTGTGATGCTATGTAAACCTGCTGGTATAAGTCATTCTATGCATAATCTGGAGATATTCACTAAGGATGATTTGTTATACATGTAATAATCTATCCATCCATGCCCTTGGTTGCATTTATAGCCTGCTGTAGATTGCTGTTATCTTGCCCTCAAAACTGCTAAATGATGTTGCTGTCAGCCTGTTAACATTAAGTTAAGTTTTGCCATGAGCTTTGCTAGTGATCCATGTACCCTATAAACTTGCTCTTGCCATGATTAGCTTTATAAACATGCATTCTTACTGTTGGTTGCCTTGCCATGCCATGTATTGCTCTGTGGTGAGTGGTTCAAGCTCATCAACATGCCTACTTATTGTTGTTCCTGCCATGTATGAATCTGTCGTATCTTTCGCCATGTTTACATGGGTGCCATCATATCTTCTGATCCTTTTTGGCTCATGGTCAGTAAGGGACTTTTGTTATATGCATTTAGTAGATTCATGCCATGCCTTTGTTTGCCATGATAAATTCCTGTAGCATGTTGTTTGATAGCTCTAAACATTGCAACCTGATGTTATTTCTGCTAAGCCTGAAACTGTTATTATTTGCAAACTTGCCATGTCCTTTTGAGCATGTTCTAGTGTTTTCTGGAGATAGCTCAGTGTTCATCTTTTGTCATGCTTTACCTGTACTTCATGCCCATTCCTTTTGTTTTTATGTTGGGATGCTGAAGCCTATCGTTTTGGTGCTCGTGATATGCCTAGTTGCTGTTTTGGACAGCTTGTCCTTTAAACTTGTATAGAGTGTATGTGTTGAACTGTTGCTCCATTTTGAGTGTGCTCTATATGAAACTTGCTTGATTTTGCATGTAGTTTCATATTATCATGTTGCATCCTTGTTTTGAGGTGTTTTCTTGATGTTTGTATGCATTTTGCATCAATGCCATGTTTAACTTGTTTTGCTCATATCTTCTAGGCCGTAGCTCCGAATCTAATGAACTTTATATGTAACTTGACGAGAATTTCATGTAGATCATCTTGGTGCATCTTAACTTGCTGTTTAACAACTTCAACTTAATGTTTGTTCAGTTCTGGACCAATTTCTAAATTTGCATATGAGGACTTACCGGAATTGTTATATGTTGTTTCCGACCTCATTTGAACTTGCCTTGATGTGTTGTTCTTGTTGGCATCATCTCTTGCCATGAGTAGCTTCATGTAGCTTTGTCATGCATCATGCTTGGTTGAGCATCATGCCTTGTTCATGTGTGGTGTGTTTACCTTGTTGTGTGCTTCTTCTCGATAGTTCCCGTTTCCGTTGCAATCGTGAGGATTCGTTCGTCTACGCTTGGTTCGTCTTCGTGGCTTCATCTTCTTCCTGGACTCGTTCTCTTCCTAGCGGGATTTCAGGCAAGATGACCGCTACCCTGGATCTCACTACTATCATTGCTATGCTCGTTGCTTCGTTCTATCGCTTTGCTGCGCTACCTATCATTTGTTCTTCAAGCCTCCCAAATTGCCATGAACCTCTAACCTTTGACACCCTTCCTAGCAAACCGTTGCTTGGCTATGTTACCGCTTTGCTCAGCCCCTCTTATAGCATTGTTAGTTGCAGGTGAAGTTGAAGATTGCTCCATGGTAGACAGGGTTTTGTTGGGATATCACAATATCTCTTATTTAATTAATGCATCTATATATTTGGTAAAGGGTGGAAGGCTCGGCCTTATGCCTGGTGTTTTGTTCCACTCTTGCTGCCCTAGTTTCCGTCATACCGGTATTATGTTCCCGGATTTTGCGTTCCTTACGCGGTGGGTGATTTATGGGACCCCCTTGACAGTTCGCTATGAATAAAACTCCTCCAGCAAGGCCCAACCTTGGTTTTACCATTTGCCTCACCACCACCTACTTTTCCCTTGGGAGTAATTAACCCAAGGGTCATCTTTATTTTAGCCCCCCCTGGGCCAGTGCTTCTCTAAGTGTTGGTCCGAACCGAGTAGACTGCGGGGCCCCCTCGGGGAAACTCGAGGTCTGGTTTAACTCGTAGGATGTCTCATCTAGTGTTGCCCTGAGAACGAGATATGTGCAGCTCCTATCGGGATTGTCGGCGCATCGGGCGGCTTTGCTGGTCTTGTTTTACCATTGTTGAAATGTCTTGTAAACCGGGATTCCGAGACTGATCGGGTCTTCCTGGGAGAAGGTATATCCTTTGTTGATCGCGAGAGCTTATCACGGGCTAAGTTGGGACACCCCTGCAGGGTATTATCTTTCGAAAGCCGTGCCCGCGGTTATGTGGCAGATGGGAATTTGTTAATGTCCGGCTGTAGATAACTTGACACCAGATCCGAATTAAAACACATCAACCGCGTGTGTAGCCGTGATGCTCTCTTTTCGGCGGGGTCCGGGAAGTGAACACGGTCTTTGGGTTATGTTTGACGTAAGTAGGAGTTCAGGATCACTTCTTGATCATTACTAGTTGACGACCGTTCCGTTTGCTCTCTTCTCGCTCTCTTTTGCGTATGTTAGCCACCATATATGCTTAGTCGCTGCTGCAACCTCACCACTTTACCCCTTCCTTTCCCATTAAGCTTTGCTAGTCTTGATACCCATGGTAATAGGATTGCTGAGTCCTCGTGGCTCACAGATTACTACAACAACAGTTGCAGGTACAGGTTTATGCGATGATCTTGACGCGAGAGCGATGTTCCTTGATTTGGAGTTCTTCTTCTGCTTCTTCTTCAATCAGGGGATAGGTTCCAGGTCGGCAGCCTGGGCTAGCAGGGTGGATGTCATTTGAGTTTCTGTTTGTGTTTCATCCGTAGTCGGATGGTGCTCTTATGTAAGATGATGTTGTATTCGTGTGGCATTGTATGCCTTATGTATGTATCCCCACTATTATATAATGTTGATGTAATGATATCCACCTTGCAAAAGCGTCTTCAAGATGCGCTTCTATCCTTGGTGGGACCTTCGAGTTCCTTTAGGATAGGGTCGCATCTTGGGCGTGACATGCATGATTAAATACTTTGTGTGATTAAGATAGAGCAACAGCCATACTATATGATTTTGTAGGGATAACTTTCTTTGGCTATGTTATTTTGAGAAGACATGATTGCTTGATTAAGTATGCTTGAAGTATTATTATTTCTTATGTCAATATGAACTTTTATTTTGAATCATTTGGATCTGAACATTCATGCCACAATGAAGAAAATTATATTGAGAATTATGCTAGGTAGCATTCCACATCAAAAATTCTGTTTTTATCATTTACCTACTCGAGGACGAGCAGGAATTAAGCTTGGGGATGCTTGATACGTCTCCAACATATTTATAATTTTTTATTGTTCCATGCTATTATATTACCCGTTTTGGATGTTTATGGGCTTTACTTTACACTTTTATATCATTTTTGGGACTAACCTACTAACCGGAGGCCCAGCCCGTATTGCTGTTTTTTGTGCCTATTTCAGTGTTTCGAAGAAAAGGAATATCAAACGGAGTCCAAACGGGATGAAACCTTCGGGAGCGTGATTTTTGGAACAAATGTGATCCAGAGGACTTGGAGTGCAAGTCAAGAAGCCACCAAGGCGGCCACGAGGGTGGAGGGCACCCCCCCTAATGGGCGCGCCCCCCTATCTCATGGGCCCCTCGGGCGTCCACCGACCTACTTCTTCCTCCTATATATACCCACGTACCCCGAGAACATTAGAACAAGCCACGAAAACCTAATTCCAGCGCCGCAACCTTCTGTATCCGCGAGATCCCATCTTGGAGCCTTCGCCAGCGCTTCGCCGGAGGGGGAATCAACTACGGAGGGCTTCTACATCAACACCATAGCCTCTCCGATGAGTTGTGAGTAGTTTACCACAGACCTTCGGGTCCATAGTTATTAGCTAGATGGCTTCTTCTCTCTTTTTGGATCTCAATACCATGTTCTCCTTGATCTTCTTGGATATCTATTCGATGCAACTCTTTTTGCGGTGTGTTTGTCGAGATCCGATGAATTGTGGGTTTATGATCAAGTTTATCTATGATAAATATTTGAATCTCCTTTAAATTCTTTTATGTGTGATTAAGTTATCATTGCAAGTCTCTTCGAATTATCAGTTTGGTTTGGCCTACTAGATTGATCTTTCTTGCCATGGGAGAAGTGCTTAGCTTTGGGTTCAATCTTGCGGTGTCCTTACCCAGTGACAAGAAGGGTTGCAAGGCACGTATTGTATTGTTGCCATCGAGGATAAAAAGATGGGGTTTGTATCATATTGCATGAGTTTATCCCTCTACATCATGTCATCTTTCTTAATGCGTTACTTCGTTCTTTATGAACTTAATACTCTAGATGCATACTGGATAGCGGTCGATGTGTGGAGTAATAGTAGTAGATGCAGGCAGGAGTCGGTCTACTTGTCACGGATGTGATGCCTATATACATGATCATGCCTAGATAATCTCATAATTATTCGCTTTTCTATCAATTGCTCGACAGTAATTTGTTCACCCACCATAATACTTATGCTATCTTGAGAGAAGCTACTAGTGAAACCTATGGCCCCCGGGTCTATCTTTTATCATATAAGCTTTCAATTTACTTTTATTTGCATCTCTACTTTTCCAATCTATATTATAAAATACCAAAAATATATTTATCTTATCATATTATCTCTATCAGATCTCACTTTCGCAAGTGGCCGTGAAGGGATTGGCAACCCCTTTATTGCGTTGGTTGCGAGTTCTTGTTTGTTTGTGTAGGTGCGTGGGACTTTTGAGGAGCCTCCTACTAGATTGATACCTTGGTTCTCAAAAACTGAGGGAAATACTTATGCTACTATTGCTGCATCACCCTTTCCTCTTCAAGGAAAACCAACGCAAGCTCAAGACGTAGCAGCCGGCGGTTGGCCTCCCTTGGCTATAAATGTGCGGGAGAGGCAGAGCCCCTCGCCCAACTGCCCTTCGTCGTGCTCCCGTCTGCTTCTTATATTCTCCATCTTGCTCCCATGGCGTCGCCGAGGAGGTTTTCAGCGGCCGAGAAGAGGAAGGCCTCTAAGGAGGGGCAACCTCTCCACCTCCTAAGAGGGGCCGCGGCCATGCTCGTAAGCACCCCGCGGCTCCTCTAGCGGCTCCCAGGGGACGCGAGCGCGCGCCCCCAGAGGAGGCATTGCTGTTGGCGCCCGTGATGGCACCTCTTCCCGCGGCGGGGGCCACCGGCTTCGGAGCAGCCCCCATGATGAAGGGAGGCGCGCCGTGATTGTGCGCCCGCCTCGGCTGCGCTTCTCCTTGCTGGACATGCTCCTTGAGTTCGTGGTGTGGTCGGAGAGCCCGGCCGGCACCTCGCTCCGCCTTCCGCGCTTCTTCTCCGGCGAGCTTCCTTATTCGGGGCTCGATGGCCTCTAGCTGCAGGCTGACGGGTGCTGCAGCAGAGCTTCATGGGTCGGGGTCGAGATTGCCGCTTCCGGCAGCATGGTCCTGAACCGTGGCTGGCAGACTTCCGCGTGCGTGCGTGGCCTGGGCGGAAGGTGCACCCTCCACATCAAGTACGATGGCCTGGCAACCCTCTACGTGTTCAAGGAGGACGGCCGCCGCGTGGGGTGCTGCCCGGAGGGTGGTAGCAATGACGATGGTGGCGACCGTGAGCTTGGCCTTGGCGACGCGCGCTCCTCCTCCCGCGACGGCAACTCTTCCTCGGATGAGAGCTCGAGCAATGGCGGCTATGACCGGCCCCCGTGTCGTCGTGCTCGGGTCGAGGACGCCGGTGGTTCGTCCCGTCGCGGCGCCCCGATGAAGATGGAGACGAGCCCGGCGTGAGGCTGGGGACCGGCAAACTTGGACTCAAGGCCGGCGGCCCCAGGTCACCCACGGGAGAGCTGGTGAAGCGCCGGGCCACCTTGAGGCGTTGCTTGAGGATACGGCGCTGGTGCCGAGCTCGTATGCCTTCTGGTCCTCTTTGTTTAGCCTTTCCTTTCTCCTGTAATTCGAAAAAAGATGTACCCCATGGGGGCATGTAATGAATTATGGCAGTTATGCCCTTTATGCTATTCTTGCTATTAATGTTGTGTTGTGATGTTTGCGGCCTGGATAGGCAAGGGTAGGATAACTTAGCTTGATATGTGTGTAGCAGTTTTCCGCCTCGTGAGGACTTGGCCTTAGGTAAATGATGGGGGCCCCTTTTCGGGGGGGCGTGAGGTCTCAAGAACTGCCGCGGAGCCGCCGTAGGGCTGCTTTCAAAAGAAAAAAGAGAAGACTGACGAGCGGCTCACTCCTTCTTTCGTGAGCCCCCCTGCCATAGATTAGCTCGGACTTGACGCACCGCGTCGCGCTGCCCAGGGAGCACTGACATGAGGGGTGGTGGTGCCCGTGAGCTTGATCGAGGGCTCCTCGCGAGGATGAAGCCGAACCACCAGGATTCGGCGCGGTGCATGCTCACAAGGGCAGGCCTATGATAACCCACAAGTGTAGGGGATCGCAACAGCTTTCGAGGGTAAAGTATTCAACCCAAATTTATTGATTTGACACAAGGGGAGCCAAAGAATATTCTTGAGTATTAGCAGTTGAGTTGTCAATTCAACCACACCTGGATAACTTAGTATCTGCAGCAAAGTGTTTAGTAACAAAAGTGGTATGATAATAAAGGTAATGGTAGCAAAAGTAAAGATAATTGTTTTTGGGTTTTTGTAGTAGTTGTAACAGTAGCAACAGAAAAGTAAATAAGCGAAGAACAATATATGAAAAGCTCGTAGGCAATGGATCAGTGATGGATAATTATGCCAGATGCGATTCCTCATGTAATAGCTATAACATAGGGTGACACAGAACTAGCTCCAATTCATCAATGTAATGTAGGCATGTATTCCGTAAATAGTCATACGTGCTTATGGAAAAAAACTTGCATGACATCTTTTGTCCTACCCTCCCGTGGCAGCAGGGTCCTAACGAAAACTAAGGGATATTAAGGCCTCCTTTTAATAGAGAACTGGAACAAAGCATTAGCACATAGTGAATACATGAACTCCTCAAACTACGGTCATCACCGAGAAGTATTCCGATTATTGTCACTTCGGGGTTGTCGGATCATAACACATAATAGGTGACTATAGACTTGCAAGATAGGATCAAGAACACACATATATTCATGAAAACATAATAGGTTCAGATCTGAAATCATGGCACTCGGGCCCTAGTGACAAGCATTAAGCATAGCAAAGTCATAGCATCATCAATCTCAGAACATAGTGGATACTAGGGATCAAACCCTAACAAAACTAACTTGATTACATGGTAAATCTCATCCAACCCATCACCGTCCAGCAAGCCTACAATGGAATTACTCATGCACGGCGGTGAGCATCATGAAATTGGTGATGGAGGATAGTTGATGATGATGACGGCGACGAATCCCCCTCTCCGGAGCCCCGAACGGACTCCAGATCAGCCCTCCCGAGAGAGATTAGGGCTTGGCGGCGGCTCCGTGTCGTAAAACGCGATGAAACTTTCTCTCTGATTTTTTTCTCCCCGAACGTGAATATATGGAGTTGGAGTTGAGGTCGGTGGAGGTCCAGGGAGCCCACGAGATAGGGGGGCGCGCCCTACAGGGGGGGCCTGTCTTGTGGACAGGCCCTGGGCCCCCTGGTGTATTTCTTTCACCCAGAAATTCTTATTAATTCCAAAATTTGCCTCCGTGGATTTTCAAGTCTTTCCGAGAACTTTTCTTTTCTACACATAAAACAACATCATGCCAGTTCTGTTGAAAACAGCATCATTCTGGGTTAGTTTCATTCAAATCATGCAAGTTAGAGTCCAAAACAAGGGCAAAAGTGTTTGGAAAAGTAGATACATTGGAGACGTATCAGCCTGACGCGCACACACCTGCCTAGCCCCTCGCGCGAGGCGCGTGAGAAGAAGTGACGAGTGACTGCCACCTCTCTCATGCCCTTAGGCCAAAAACAACTCAGGAGAAGGAAACAGCTCGAGGAACCGGAGTTCGAAAATACCAATTCCATTGAAAGGTTACTTGAAAACCGCAAGCAACTTTGGAAAGCAAATGAACAGCCGCGTCCCGCACCTAATCTAGTCTTCTCACGAGCGCGGAGCTAAGTGCTACCACTAAGACATGGGAGGGAGCCCCCATGAGTCCCCAGGGCGACTCTCAGGAGACTCCGGGGCGTGTACAGCCCCACTCGTTATTACGTGAGAGTGTCACGAGCGGAGACCTTCACAGGCCGGAGCCTTGCTTCACAGGTCGGAGCCTTTCTTCAGGGGTAGAACTTCCGGAGGTGCTGGATGTTCCAGGCGTTCTGGATGAGGACCCCGTCATGTGTCTCCAGGCGCGCGGCGCCAGGCCTCGAGACCCGGGCAATCCTAAATGGGCCCTCCCACATGGGAGAGAGCTTGTGCAGCCCCTCCCTGGAGAGCACCCACCTCATGACGAGGTCGCCCACCTCTAGCGTCCTGGAGCGGACGCTGCGGAAGTGGTACCGCCGCAGCGCCTGCTGGTACCTCGTCACTCTGAGCGGGGCTTGACAGCAGCGTTCCTCCCCGAGCACAAGATCCATCCCCCGTGTGGCGTCTTGTTGTGCCTCGTCGAAAGCCAGGACCCGCGTGGATCGATGCTTGACCTCGTGAGGGAGAATCGCTTCTGCTCCGTAGACAAGGAAGAACAGCGTCTCTCCCATTGGCTTGGTCGCGGTGGTGCGGATTGACCACAGCATGGACTTCAGCTCATCGAGACAGCCCCTGCCACAGGCCTCGAGCTTCTTCTTGAAGGTCCTGGTCTTGATCCCCCTCAGGACTTGTACGTTGGCCCGCTCGGCCTGGCCGTTGCTCCGTGGGTGTGCTACTGAGGCGTAGCATATCTGCGTTCCAAGGTTATCACAGAATGTTTTGAAAAGGTTGCTAGTGAACTGCGAGCCGTTATCGGTGATGATGCGGTTGGGGACCCAATCCGGCTCACGATTCCCTTGATGCACTTGACGGCGGATCCAACTAGGATAGTGCACACGGCTTCTACCTCCACCCACTTAGTGAACTTGTCAATGTCGACGTAGAGGTATCGGTAGCCCCCTGGCGCCTGAGGGAACGGCCCCAAGATGTCCAGCCCCGAGACCGTGAATGGCCATGTGAGCGGGATTGTCTGGAGGCCCTGCGTGGGCTGGTGGATCTGCTTGGCATGGAACTGGCATGCTTCACAAGAGTGCACCAACTCTGCGGTGTTGTTGAGCGTGGTGGGCTAGTAGAAACCGCTGCGGAACGCCTTGCCCACCAGAGTGCGTGACGAGGAATGATGCCCGCAGTCCCCGCCATGTATGTCCGCTAGCAGCTCGAGCCACTGTTCCCTGGAGATGCACCGCAATGAAACGTCATTGGGCCTCTTGCGATATAACTCACCATCCTTGATGCAGTACGCGGTGGCTTGACGCGCCACGCGCTCGACGTCCTCCTCCTTCTCTGGCAGGGTCCCTTGAAGCAAGTACGTCTTGAACTCTTCGGTCCAGCACCCCTCCTGAGGTTCGAGCACAAGCAGCAGGCGGGCTCCCGAGGGATGACCACAGGCTGGGGCACCCGTCTTTGGTGCCTGTGGAAAGTCCTCCTGAGGCGATGGTGGAGTCGTGGCATGGGGGGTGACAGATGGCTTGAAGAGCCGCTCCTCGAACACCCCTGGCTCCTAAGGGAGCCTGCGGAAGGCTCTCTTCGCGATGTCGTCTGCTTCCTTATTCATTCCGCGCGGCACGGGCTGCAGCTCCACACCCATGAACCGCTTCTCCATCTTGCGCACCTCTTCTAGGTATGCCCCCATGTGCTCGTCCTTAGGCGTGTACTCCTTGTTGGAGAAGTTGACGAGAAGCTGAGCGTCGCCCTTGATCAAGAGGCGCTTCACTCCCAGCGCTGCCACAACCCTGAGTCCAGCGAGCAAGCCTTCGAATTATGTGATGTTGTTGGAGACCTTCTCGCCCTACTGAAAGTAGAGTTGCACCGCGTGACAGAGCTTGTCCTTGGTGGGTGAGATGAGGACGGCCCCCGCTCCTGCGCCTTGTCGCGCAAACGCCCCATCGAAGTACATGATCCATCCGTCCGGCTCCTCATCTCCTGGCAGGAGGGAGCAGTCCTCTCCTACTCCATGGTCAGGAGCGTCAGTCCACTTGGCCGCGAAGTCCGCAAGGGCCGCACCCTTGATGACCCTGGTGGTGCTGAACTCGAGATTGAATGCCTGAAGCTCGATGTTCCATTCAGCAACTCGCCCAGCTGCGTTCGGGCTCCGGAGTACCCTCTCAAGTGGGTACCCTGAAACAACCTTGATGGGGTGACCTTGAAAGTAGTGGAGCAGTTTCTTGGAGGCGACCAGGAGTGCGAGCAGGAGCTTCTGAAGCATGGCTTAGCCCGCTCGGGCCTCCCTCAGTATCGTGCTGATGAAGTAGACAGGGTTCTCGACGAGGGGGAGGCATCAACGGAGTCTTGTTCTTCGTGAGGGTGTGGGTCCTTCATGGCTTCATGAGGCCCGTCCTTGGGAGCCTTGGTAGCCGCGGGGTCAATCGTGGCCTGAGGAGGAATGTCGACTACTGGGTCGGCCAAGGCCCCGGACGCATCATCCTGAGGGTGTTGTGCCTTGCTTGAGGGTTGTGCATCCTGCTGAGGTTTCTTGATCGGGCGTTCCTTCCTTAGTGCCACCAGGGTGGCACGCTGGCCGAGTAAGGGGTGGCTGCCAGATAGAGCACCAAGGGCTCGAGAGGGCGTGGTGCCACCATCACTGGCGGGATGGTCAAATATCTCTTGAGGTCTTGAAAGGCTGCGTCCGCCTCTGGGGTCCACTCGAATGGCTCTTTCCTCTTCATTAGCTTGAAAAATGGGAGGGCGCGCTCCCCCAGCTTGGAAATGAAATGCCCAAGTGAGGTTACGCAGCCCGCCAGCTTCTGCATCTCCTTCGGGGTCTGTGGGGGGCTCACGTCCTCTATCTCCTTGACCTTTTTTGGGTTGGCCTCGATCCCTCTGTGCGACATGAAGAAGCCAAGCAACTTGCCGGAGGGAACCCTGAACACACACTTTTCGGGATTAAGCCGAAGATCCACCTTGCGCAAGCTGGCGAACGTTTCCTCTAGATCTCCTATCAAGGTTCCAGCCTCCCGAGACTTCACCACTATATCATCAACATAGGCCTCTGCGTTCCTCCTAAGTTGTGAGCCTAGTGGGATATGCATCAGTCGCTGGAAGGTTGCCCCGGCATTACGTAGCCCGAAGAGCATGCAGGTGTAGCAGTACACCCCGCAAGGGGTGAGGAATGTCATTTTCTCCACATCCTCCACGGCCATCTTGATCTGGTGGTAGCCTGAGAAGGCGTCCAGGAAGCACAACAGGTTGCATTCAATAGTGGAGTCGACGATCTGGTCGATGCGAGGGAGCGGGAAGGGATCATGCGGGTAGGCCTTGTTGAGGTTGGTGAAGTCGACACACATTCGCTCCTTCCCTCCTTTCTTGGGGACTATGACAGGGTTTGCCAGCCACTTTGGGTATCGTACCTCTCTGATGACCCATGCGGCTTGTAGCTTCCGGGTTTCCTAGACGATGAATGCCTTCTTCCCGGTGGACTGACGGCGAGCCTTCTGCTTCACTGGCCGCATGTTTGGGCATACCCTCAGGTGGTGCTCGATTATCCCCCTTGGGACCCCAGCCAGGTGCTTGGGTTCCCAAGCGAATACATCCTTGTTGGCTCGCAAAAAGTTGATCGATGCCTCCTCTTGGTCCCGAGGGAGGCCAGCCCCTATGGTGAAGGTGGCGCTGGCCGCCCCATCCTCACGGACCAGCACTTGCTTCGTCTCGGCTCGGTCTTGGGAGAACAACTGCTTCTTCTTGGCCGGTGCAGCTTCTGGTGCCTCCTGACCCCCCTTCTCGTCGGGTAGCGCGGACGCGGCTGACTTGAATGCGAGCTTGAGGGCCTGCAGCACGCCTTTGGTGTCCCCCGCCACCGTGAGGACGTCGTTGCTACCGGGCATCTTCATGAGGTTGTACGCTGGGTGAGTCGCATCCATAAACTAGGCCAAGGTCGGGTAGCCCAGAATAGCATTGTACGGCAGGTCGATCCTGGCGATGTCGGAGTCGATGAGCTCGGTGCGGTAGTTGTTGCGGGTCCCGTAGGTGACAAGGAGGCGGATCTGCCCCAGGGGGCAGGTGGAGCCGACACCGACATCGGAGAAAGGCTTGGAGGGGAAGAGCATGTTAAGGCCGGCTCCACCATTGATGAGGGTTCTGGTGACCGCCACATGGCAGACGATGGGGGTGCAAAGCATTGGGAGCGCGCCTGCTCCTATCGTGGCGGCAGGATGATCCTCGGGGCTGAAGATGAGGTCGGCCTTGAGTGCCGCCCAGCCCGGGGGAGCCCCTGAGCCCACCTGGGTGGCGCCTACTCGCCAGTAGAACTACTTGATGTGGCGGTCGGAGGGTGGTGCCTGCGAGCCACCTAGGAGAGCTGCAACGACCAGTGGTGCCGGTACCGCGTAGTGGGCAAGTAAGAGGTTGGGCAGCTCTTCCC
The DNA here is from genome assembly GCF_002162155.2 of Triticum dicoccoides. Classification (NCBI taxonomy): domain Eukaryota; kingdom Viridiplantae; phylum Streptophyta; class Magnoliopsida; order Poales; family Poaceae; genus Triticum; species Triticum dicoccoides. The sequence continues at coordinate 332,347,841 of NC_041393.1, read as the reverse complement.
AGGAGGCCATAGAGGAATCCGACAGGTTGAGGAACCAGGCGCGTGGTGCGGCTACAAGGGCCATGGGGAGCCAGTTGGCCTTCACCTTGTCGTCTCCGCCGGCCACCCAGACTGCCTCCTCGTACGCCTGAAGAAAGGCGGACATATCCGCTGCACCATCGTAACACGGCGGCATGTCCGGTCGGAACTTGGGCGGCCACCGCACCTGCCACAGGGAGAGGGTGAAGCAGCACAGCCCCGGCGCTTCTTCGGGAGCGCGTATCGGCTGGGCCAACGGAGGAGCGCCCGCCATCGGAGTCAGCGGCACAATATGGCGGTCGAGGTAGAAGATTCCGACGCACCCCCTACCTGGCGTGCCAAATGTCGGATTAAGGGATCTGCAAAACCTTAAGAGGTTCGAACTCTGGGGTGCGTTGGAGATCTCAACCTACCCAGCCTACCTACTCGCGATCCTCCTAAGCCTAGCGCGTTGAGCTCAAAGAGACACAGAGACACATCAGTTTATCCTGGTTCGGGCCACCTTGCGGTGTAATACCCTACTCCAGCGTTTTTGGTGGATTGCCTTGTAGGGCTGAGGATGAACTAGTACAGTGGATGAACTGGCCTCAGGAGGTCAGGTGTTTTTGAGCTGGTGTGGTGTGTTCTAGTTCTACTTGTCCCTCCTTCTATGGTGGTGGCTAGTCCTATTTATAGTGGCCATGGTCCTCTTCCCAAATGTTGGCGGGAAGGGATCCACAACGGCCGGATTTGAAAGGGGACAAGCAGTACAGCTTATCCTAACAAAAGTAGTCTTCGCCTGCGAAAAGCGTCTGGTCATGATGCTGCGGTGGGCTCGTCGATGGCCTCCGTCCTGCCACCCTGGCGGTCTTGGTCTCGTTGCACCAGAATGGAAACCTTTGGTTGATTCCTCGGGACTCTGTGCCTGTGGCTTGCCTCCTTTGCACCAAAGAGGAAACCTGCGCCTAGCGCCCGCCTGGCCTTGGTCGTCATGGCTCACGTCAGCTGAGCCTCATGAGGTAAACCTTGCATAGAACTCTCCGCCCCTCAGGAGCCAGCCTGAGGAGGCCGATCCCCTCGGGGGTCTTGGCGTTGCCCGCCTCGCGAGGCTTGGCCCCTCACGAGGGTCGTGTGGTGTTGATGTTGAAGCTGGGCCGTACCAGGCCGTCGATGGAACCACGTGGTGGGCCACAGGCTGGCAGGGCTGGATACCCCCAAATCCAGGAGGCTGACAGGCACATCTTACTAAGTTGAATGATATAGCCACCCTTTTTACTCATGATGAGAAAACTCGATACTACTTTATTCTCAAATTATTTCCTTTCTCATTAAAGGGTGATGCTAAAGCTTGGAACAATACTCTTGCTCCTGGTTCTATGCATAGTCCCCAGGATATGATTTACTACTTCTCTGAAAAATATTTTCCTGCTCATAAGAAACAAGCTGTCTTACAGGAAATATTTAACTTTGTTCAAACTAAAGAAGAGAGTCTCCCACAAGCTTGGTGGAGGCTTTGCCAGTTACTTAATGCTTTGCCTGATCATCCTCTTAACAAAAATGAAATACTTGATATCTTCTATAATGGACTAACCGATGCTTCTAGGGACTTCCTAGATAGTTGTGCTGGTTGTGTTTTCAGGGAACGAACTATTGCTCAAGCTAAAGAATTATTGAATAACATATTGAAAAATTATGATGATTGGACTATTCCTGAACACCGCCTAAACCCACTCCGAAGAAGAGGGGTATATTATATTTCAGTCCTGAAGATATGCAAGAGGCAAAGAAATATATGAAGGAAAATGGTATTAAAGCTGAGGATGTTAAAATTTACCTCCTATTGAAGAAATACATGGGCTTGACACACCACCACTTCCTAAGGTGGTAGAGGTAAAATATTTAATGAAATTCAATGATGGTGATGATCCTCATAATAAACATCCTAGTCAATGCCTTTATGAGTTTGACAATTACATTAGAAAGCAAGATCACTTCAATGCAAATGTTATGAAACAATTGAAATATAATTCTGATATGATTGCTCGCTTGAGTGACTTGTTATTTAGAATATCAAATGATGTTAGAGGTGTTGGAAAACATGCTTCTATGGTTCAAACCCAGTTAGAACAAGTTGCTAAATCACAAAGAGAATTACTTGATGAAATGAATGATTATATACATGACTTTGCTGTTAGAGTTGAAACTAGAGGAGGTAAAATGACTCAGGAACCACTTTGTCCTGAGGGACACCCAAAAAGAATTGAACAAGGTTCGCAAAAAAATAACACTAGTGCACCTAGTCCTTCTAAAAAGAAAAAGAAAAAGAAAAAGAAAAATGATAGGACTTTTCATGCTTCTAGTGAACCTGAAATAGACAAACCTCCTGATAATGAAAATGAAACTTCCATCTCTAATGCTGAAACTCAATCTGGTAATGAACATCCACCTATTGATAATGAAAAAGACAATGATGAGGTTCATGAAGACACTCAACCAAATAATGATAAAGAACCAGGTAATGATGTTGAGATAGAACCACCTGTTGATCTTGATAACCCACAATCTAAGAATAAAAGATATGATAAAAGAGACTTTGTTGCTAGAAACACGGTAAAGAAAGAGAACCGTGGGTTCAAAAACCTATGCCTTTTCCACCCATGTCAACTAAAAAGAAAGATGATGAAGAATTTGAATGCTTTGCTGAAATGCTGAGGCCAGTCTTTTTGCGTACTCGCTTGACTGATATCCTTAAAATGCCTCCTTATGCAAAGTATATGAAAGACATCATCACAAATAAGAGAAAAATACCGGAAGCTGAAATCTCCACAATGCTTGCTAATCATACTTTCAAAGATGGAGTACCTAAAAAACTTGGAGATCCGGGTATACCAACTATACCTTGCTCTATCAAAAAGAATTATGTGAAAACTGCTTTGTGTGATTTAGGAGTTGGTGTTATTGTTATGCCTTTCTCTTTGTATAAAATACTTGACTTGAATAAACTCACACCTACTGAAATATCTTTGCAAATGGATGACAAATCAACTGCCATACCTATCGGTATCTATGAGGATGTGCCCGTTGTTGTTGCTAATGTTACTATTTTGACTAACTTTGCTATACTTGAGATGCCCGAGGACGACAATATGTCGATTATCCTTTGGTAGACCCTTCTTGAATACTGCAGGGGCTGTTATTGATTGCAATAAAAGCAAGGTCACTTTTCATATTAATGGTAATGAGCACACGGTGCACTTTTTGAAGAAACAATTCCAAGTGAATGGTATTAATGTCATTGAAAAATCTCTGACGATCACTATTGGAAGTTTTCAAATACCTCTCCCCATTGAGGTAACTTAGTGATTTATGAAAATTATTCAGTTTGATGCTAATCGAAAGTGGTTGTTAATAAGACCTGATCAACCTTATTAATGAATCATTTTTGAAAGGTATGAAGTTGATGAATTTAAAGCACTACCTTCTGTCCCTACCTTTTGTTTTCTGTTTTTATTAGTTAAATAAAATAAAATGCCATGTTTTATCTGTTTTTCGAATTTCCCAAGCAATAAAAAAAATGGCGCAAAAATAAAAGTTCTCAGAATGCTCTGAAAACCTGATATCACTTTTTTTCTGAATTTTTGAGAATTTTTGGTGCAAATAATACCAGAGGGAGGTGCACCAGGTGGGCACAACCCACTTGGGCGCGCTAGGACCCCCAGGCGTGCCCTGGTGGGTTGTGGTCCCCACGTGGGCCCCCTCACTTATCTCTTTAGCCCACATCATCACTTACCTCCAGAAAAAATCCCCATTGCTCTCTCTCCCGTGTTCTTGAGCTCAAACCCGCGGATTTCGATCTCTTAGCTCGAAGCTCCATTTCCGAAATTGTTTCGGGGGATTGTTGCTTGGTATCACTAAAAAAAAAAGACACATCCATGACATTTTGGGTCGAACGAAAAAAAATTCTGTCATACTTATGACACCTCTATGACGATAATTGTGACAAAACCCGGTATCATCATAGATGTGGTGGGATCCTACTTCTATGACAAAAAATCGTGACAGAAAATGGGCTTTGCATCGTGGGCGGGCCGGAGACGCAGCTGCATGACATTCTTTGGGCCATCTATGACGGAAAAAACCATGGTAGAAGCGAGGGCGAGGAAAATTTCGTCGAGTTCCCAGTTACGCTGGGTGGTCGGGGCCGAGCGATGTGCATTTCTCTCGTACACATACGCGCGTGTGTGTGAGGCGTTGGGCTCTAACTGAACCCGAGCAAGGTGTCACCTAACTGAACCCGAGCGATTGCAACCGCAGGCTACGTGTTACTAAACCGAGCGATCGAGCGATTCCTTCGCTACTACTGCTAACTGAAGCCGATCGATGCTGCCTTTGGATGAACATTGAGCGTTGCTGGGGGGGTTTGGATGAACAGTTCCCGGTGCGGGTGGATGAACAGGACCCTGTGGTGCTGCCTCTGGATGAACAGGACCCCGATCGATCGAGCTGGTTCGGGCTGGATGAACAGGACCCCGTGGAGGGCTGGATGAACAGGACGACCCCGTGGAGGGCTAGATGAACAGTAGATGGTGGAGGGGTGGATGAACAGTAACCCGTGGAGGGGTGGTTGAACAAGAGCCCGTGGAGAGGGGTGGTTGAACAGTAGCCGGTGGAGTAGCGCACGGTAGAGGCTGGATGAACAGGAGCCCGTGGATGAACAGTCGCAGGTGGAGGCTGGAGGACGTCGACGGTGGATAACAGTAGCCCGTGGAGGCTGGAGGAGGTCGACGGTGGAGATGAACAGTATCCTATGGAGTCCCATTTTGCGGTACGCCACACCCCTCCCGATGAACATGACCCCTGTTTCGACCGTAGCGCTCCAACACAAGTCCGTTTCCTCTGTTTTGCGGTACGCCACACCCCTCCCGATCAACAGGACCCCGTTTCGACTGTACGAGGTCCAACACAAGTTCGTTTCCTCCAATTTGTGGTATGCCAGACCCCTCCCGATGAACAGGATCCCGTTTCGAATGTGGCCGGTCGAACACAAGGCCGTTTCCTCCGTTCTGCGGTATGCCAGGCCTTATTTCCATCGGCTGTTCTGTGCAAGCCCTCCCGATGAACATGACGACGCATTCCGTTCAGACCCAGCCGGTTGGCTCCCCATGAACACGACAACGACGTTGTTTCTCCATTCTGACCCAGCCATGTACACAAGCCCTGGTTGTACGTATGCGTGAGTAGGCGTTCGATACCCCGCCCATATGTACATATGTGGCCGTATTTACTTTCTTGCACCCTGGCCGATGTATGTACGTGTACATGCTACGTGCGCGCCTCTACTACGACACGTGCGCGCCTCTACATAGACCAGTATGTACGTACACGTTCGCGACCAGAATGACAATGCTACATACGCTTCGACCAGGTGGGTCCCGGCTGTCAGGCACTTCCTTGCGTGCAAAGATGTAGCTGGTGGGTCCTAGCAGTCAGGGGGGCGAATCGTTTTTTTTTTGCCCGGACGCACTTCCTTGTGCGCGAAGATGTAGCTGGTGGGTCCCAGCAGTCAGGGGGAAACGTTTTTTCGTGAAATACAGTGGCCCGTCCGATGGGTCCCTGTTGTTAGGTGGAGGAATCATTATTTTCTGTGTAAGGAGGCACTTCCTTGCGGCTACCCTAGACCCAGCTGTCAGTCTCTCCACATACAGTACTCTTCCGATCGAAGTCGGTTGTTGACCACATTGACCAAGCCGCGCCGAGAGCACCACGGCGGTGGACGGCGGCAAGGCCTAGGAAGGGGATGACGCGGAGCTGGGGAAGACGCGGAGAGGAGTACGAGGGTTCACTGGTTCGGCTGCGGTGTGAGGCTGTCATCGCCGTAGAATAACAGGGGGGTGTGGGTGAGTAGAGGGATGGCCTGGCCAGTGGTGGGAGTAGTAGGGGGCAGTGAGGCCTCCGCGGCATCACAGCCATCCACAGGAGGTAGGAGCATGCGGCACAACTAGCGCTGGTTTGGGCGGCTGGAGCAAGAAGACCAGAGGTTGAAGAAGCACTACGCCCGTTGGATGGACATCGTATGGTCACTGGAGCTAGAATCGTTCATATTGACTAAGTTGACAAAGCCCACCATCCCCGTCAACTTAGTTGGCCCACAAGTCAGCCTCCCACTATGGTGGGTCCCAGCTAGCAGGGGGTATTCATTTTTTTGTGCGTAATAAGGAGGCACATCCTTGCATGCGAAGATATAGCTGGTGGGTCCGACCTGTCAGCGGGGGGAACATTTTTTCGGGAAATACAGAGGCCCTTCCGGTGGGTCCAAACTGTCACGTGGAGGAATCATTATTTTGCGTGTAATAAGGAGGCATTTCCTTGTGTGCGGCCGTGGACCTAGCTGTGAGCCTCTCCACGTACAGTCCATGTCGGATGGATGTCGTTCATTGACCATGTTTACCAGGCCGCGCCAAGAGCACCATGGCGGTGGACGACGGTGAGGCCTAGGAAGGGAACGACATGGAGCCGGGGAAGACTTGACAATGGTTGCCCATGCGGTGGGGAGTACGAGGGTTTACTGGTCCGGCTGGCGTCGCCGAAAAATAACAGGAGGTGTGGGTGAGTAGAGGAATGGCCTGGCCAGCAATGAAGTAGGCTGGGGCGGTGCCGCCTGTGCGGCAGCACAGTCGGACACGGGAGACGGGAGCAGGCAGTCCCACTGGTGCTGGTTTGGGCGGCTGGAGCAAAAGATCAGATATTGAAGAAGCAGCACGGCCGTTGGATTAACATCCAACGGTCACTGCTACTAGAATCGTTTGTGGACTAAGTTGACAATGCCTTTCGTACACGTCAACCTAGTAGACCCGCAAGTCAGCCTCCAAATATGTCCCAAACAGCATACAGCCCGAAATTTCTAGCCAGATTCAAATTAATTTTAAAACTAAATATACCTTAATTTAAATTCAATGAAATTTTACCCGCAGAAAAACAATGAAATTTAAAATATCAAAATCCGAAAGAAAAAAGTATTTTGGAACTAATTGCCTGTTTGCTGTATTTTTTTTCATTTTACAGCCCATTTATTATTACATATAGCCCATTTCTTATTACTTATAGCCCATTTTGTGGGCAAAATGCATCCCTCCTCGTCTTGAAAGATTTCCGGCCCAGCAGGGCGTAGAAAAGCAAGTAGGCCTACGTTGGTAATTCTACAAAAAACAAAATAGCTGGCTAGCCATTTTCAGAAGGAAAAAAATAAACTGGGCTGGTCATGTGCTAAACATATGAAATAAAATCCTGGGCTAGACGGGCCACAGGTCCCGCACAACCCAGTTGATACCCTTCTCCGTCCCAAAAAAAACAAAATTACTGTGCGCGCTGCTGGGTCCCTACTGTCATCCTCACCATGTACACTCATCTCCTTATTCCTCTCGGTTGTTAACCATGTTGACAACACTAGAGGGCGGCGCCGCGGCGAGCGAACCAAGGCGGAGGGCGATGGTGAGGCCTCGGACAGGAACGAACAGGAGTTGGGGAAGATGCCGCAGTGTTTTAGGGTGCGATGTAGCCACGATACGTGCGCGGCAGCACAACCAGCCGTGGGAGGCGGGAGCAGGCGGTCCCGCCGGTGCTGGTTTGGCTTTGGCAGCTCGAGGAAGAAGAGACTGAAGAAACATGACAAACATTGAATGTCAATCCAACGGTCAAGCTTGGCACAATCGTGAGTTTACTAAGCCGACACCAAGTAGCATACTTTTTATATATAGGAAAAAAAGAAAAACCGGGCTCGTTCGCCTGATAACATTCCCGAAACTGCGACCGTTCGATCTTGTGTCGCAACTAAAACTACGAGGAAAATGCGTTTGTCTGCCGTCCTCCTCCCAGGGAACGTTCACCACATAAGTGACTAGCACCCTTGGTTTTCAACCGAGAGGTCTTGGGTTCGAGTCCCAGGAAGTCTCAATTTTCTCCTCCTTCCATCCTCACAAAAAAGGGAAATAAAAGCAAAGCCTTGAGAAGGCGTACAGAACAAGCTAGTGTACCAGTAAAGACACGTTGCTGAGTTTTAGAAAAAAGAGAGATGTGCTCCTGTAGCTGGTTCGAATCCAAACCTAGACTATGACTATATATGGTGCTATGCTACTCTGCAAGTAATGAAACTGGCATATCCAATGTTCGCTTCTCCTCGTCTCTACTTACTCTGCCTAGCATCAGAACCTCTGGCCATAGCAACCATGTCCGCTGGCTGCTCGTCCACCTGCTCTTCAGCAGGCAACAACTAGATATGTGCCAAGTCGCCACCCGTACCATCGCCTGTGGGTCTTATCACACCCCCGCCGGCACGCGCACTACAGCCGATTGCTCATCGCAACCCGCTGCCGTTGGTGTGGTGCCACTACTGCAAATTACGCAGAGTCATCCATCGCGTCTCAACCACAATCCTGAACCCTAGCCGAGTCTTCTACAAATGCTCGAATCATGGGGTAATAATATGTTTAAGTGTTGTTCTGCTGCTTTCAGTTGCTGATTTTTTTAATAGTTTGGTTGATGATATTCCAATTTGATTAGTGCAGAAAAGGCAAGATTCGCGTGATTTGTATTTCTGGTAAGTTGCTGATGTGGGGGAATGCAACTATGCTGATTATTTGGTTAGCCGAGGAATCCCAATACCAGCAGGTTGGGGTCTTGGACAAGTAAGTGAAGGAACGACAGAAGAGGAAGATGCAGAGCAGAAGGTTAAAGATGCAGTTCCTCTGATCATGGCCGAGCAACAGCTGCTGAACGGTCTTGACAGCAATGAGGAGATGAAAGAGCTTGTGAAGATAATGGGCAAATCGATGTGCTCTGTAGGATGATTGTCTCTTTATTTGTAGTGTATGTAGCACTCGTGATGTATTCAGTGGCTATGACATGAGCACTTTGTTGAAACTAGTAATGAATGAAACCTGTGTAGCAGGCTGGGTGTAGTGTTCTGAACATCTAATGAGTTCTATTAATGGAAATCAGGGGGTATCCCCTTTTGCTCATAAATATATAAATAGCAGAGGCCCTTTTGGTAATAAATAAATAAATTAGCAGAGGCCCTGTCGGGTCAGCTTTGTTCTCATTGAAAGACGTCAAGCAAATTGAAGTTCAACAGCAAACTATGTCATCAAATTCAAGTTTCACAGCCAAATATGAGTACAACTAAACAACAATGTCATCATGTTTTAGTCGTCATACAATCACCAAACACAAACCAGCATACATAACAAGTGATGTTCTCACAGCAAAATACTAAACAACATGTTCATCAGGTTTCGGTTGTCAAAGAAAACACAATTTCACATAGTAGATAAAAAATGTCTTCTAACAGGCAAATACGACAAAAGCAATGTAAACATCATCCGCAGCAGTAGCATCAACATCTTCGCCATTTGTATTAGTCTGAATCGTAATTCCCCACGGTGTCATCTTCTTCTTCGTCCTCGAACGTTGGCTTCTTCTTGAACAACTCTTGTATGTCCACAGCACGACAGGTAATATTTTCGCCGGCGTTATTGACGTGATGGTTCTCAAAGATATTAGGATCATCTGTGTTATCTTGTACATCAGGAGCAGTGTAAGCATCATCTTATTGTGCAACTTCATCAAACGAATTCCTCTGCTCAAACCTTTGCAATACTCTCCAGTCATCGCTACGTGCAAGTGTGTCTTCCAAGAAAAATATCTGTGTTGCTTGATTTGCCAATATAAAAGGCTCGTTGGTCTAGTACGCCGCCTTGACATTGATGGATTTGAAATAATCATCAGCTCTGGGTTTTGCGATCCTAGAAAACAGGTTATACCAACGACAGCACAACAGAACCACACACCAATGATCCTCGAAACTGGAGATATACTGCAACTAAACAATGTCTGTTATGTTAGCATACATTTCAGTTGTCTCTTTGTCATACGTATCCGTGCTCATGATGGCACTGTTTTGTGTCTTCTAGCCTTCGTCTCGTGCAAGGGTGTTGTAGCGCACATCTCCAACAATGCAAGATGCATAATGTCTTACCCTAGTATCAGGACCCATTGCTAGTGAGTAAAGGGCATCATCAACTGCATGCCCATCCTCCCGCATCTTCTTAACATATGGTTAGAAAATAGACAAGATGATCATCTTATGTACTCAATATATTAAAAAAAGTGACAATGCAATTCAAAAGCCTACATGGCTCTTGAACCATTTCGCAAATCCTGCCATAACCACTTTGTCAATGTTTCTTGGATTTTGCAGTAGTAACTCCTTTTTTTAGATGTTGCACAACATAGTGATCACGTCAAACATCTAAATATATAAGAATGTGCTGCAAGTTTAGTAGATTACGATGTATAAGCTGCAATACTTAGCACTTACTTGATATAAGGTAGTATCTCAGGAAAGTTATTCAACACATACCAAACCATTTTGTCCAAATCTTCAGGTTTGTCCTCTTGTCGACTCTTCCCTGTAACTCGAACAGAATAATCAAAAACATTGAGCCCGGGATTGTCTTCACCCACCTCTTTGCTAAGCTGATCAGCTGTTTCAATGTATTTTGAGCAGAATGTCAACGCTTCTGTAGCAATGTAGGCCTCTACAATGGAACCCTCGAGTCTAGCTCTGTTCCTAACATAGCCCTTGAAAGTGCCTAGCCGCCTTTCAATAGGGTACATCCAGCCATACTATACTGGACCTCTAAGTAGTGCCTCATCAGGTAGATGAACAGCCAAATGCACCATCACATCAAAGAAGGCTGGAGGATATATCTTCTCAAGGTCGCATAGGATAGTTGGTATCTTGTCTCTAAGACGCTCCAAAGCATCTATCCTGATATTTCTACTGCAGAGTTCCCTGAAGAATTGTCCCAACTCTGCAACTGCTTTGTATAAGTCAGGGCGGCCCAATCCTCTAAGGATAACTGAAAGCACAAGTGCTCCCTAGGTGTTTTTGGTAATTAATGTCAACATATCTCTTGTTGGACTAACACTTTTATCTAGTATGTTTCAGATAAGTTCAACAATGGAGTGGCATGGACTAAAGGATGTGGGAACTCCTTCAAGATAGGACAAAGGATTGGCTCAAGCTTCAAGCTCAAGACTCTTCATTTTACATTTTAGTGATCCAAGATCACATTGAGTCTATAGGAAAAGCCAATACTATCAAGGAGGGATGAGGTGTTGCTTAATGAGCCTCTTGCTTCATAGTGCTTAGTGATATGCTCCAAAACCCTCAACTACTTTCCCACTTCCACAAATATCTCCTAAACCTAAAGTCAAACTCGGCTCCACTGATTCCTTCTATCCGGCGCCACCGAGTTTGAATGTGATAGCCACTGCCACAAACCCTAAGCAAATCGGTTCTATCGATAGGGATCTCAGTCTCACCGAGATGGGATTATAATCTCTCTGTGTATGTCCATTATCAAAATCGGTCTCACCGAGTTTGAGTAGTCGAGCACTATCGAGATTACAATGCAAACTTCCTGGTTGGCTCATTACCAAAATCGGTCCCACCGAGTTTGTGTAATCGGTCAAACCGAGTTTGCCTGACCAACTCTCTGGAAAGCTTATTACCAAAATTGGTCTCACCGAGTTTGTGTAATCGGTCTTACCGAGATTACGTTATGCCCTAACCCTAACCATATCGGTCCTACCGAGTTGCATTTCGGTCCCACCGAAAATCCTAACGGTCACTAGATTTACTAAATCGGTCCGACCGAGTTTAACGATTCGGTCCCACCGAGTTTGGTAGATTGTGTGTAACGATTAGATTTTGTGTGGAGGCTATATATACCCCTCCACCTCCTCTTCATTCGTGGAGAGAGCCATCAGACTAAACCTACACTTCCAGCATACATTTTCTGAGAGAGAACTACCTACTCATGTGTTGAGGCCAAGATATTCCATTCCTACCATATGAATCTTGATCTCTAGCCTTCCCCAAGTTTCTTTCCACTCAAATCTTCTTTCCACCAAATCCAAAACCTATGAGAGAGAGTTGAGTGTTGGGGAGACTATCATTTGAAGCACAAGAGCAAGGAGTTCATTATCAACACACCAGTTGTTACTTCTTGGAGAGTGGTGTCTCCTAGATTGGCTAAGTGTCACTTGGGAGCCTCCGACAAGATTGTGGAGTTGAACCAAGGAGTTTGTAAGGGCAAGGAGATCACCTACTTCATGAATATCTACCGCTAGTGAGGCAAGTCCTTCATGGGCGATGGCTATGGTGGGATAGACAAGGTTGCTTCTTCGTGGACCCTTCGTGGGTGGAGCCCTCCGTGGACTCACGCAACCATTACCCTTCGTGGGTTGAAGTCTCCATCAACGTGGATGTACGATAGCACCACCTATCGGAACCACGCCAAAAACATCCGTGTCTCCAATTGCGTTTGAATCCTCCAAAACCCTTCCCTTTACATTATTGTAAGTTGCATGCTTTACTTTCCGCTGCTCATACACTCTTTGCATACTTGCTTGATATGTATTGTGAATGTTAAACTTGTGCCTAAACTCTACTTAAACTTAAGGAATCTTAAAAACTGCAACTTTGGTACTTAGTGTCTAATCACCCCCCCTCTAGACACCTCTTCTCAAGGTCCTACAAGTGGTATCAGAGCATTGGTCTCCATTGCCTTGGTTTAATCACCATTGGAGGAATATGTATGAGTCTACTTTGGGGAGTCTTAGACATAGAGTGCCTATTCTTGATGGAGAGTATTTTCATGAGTGGAAAAATGAGATGCTTGTAATTTTCAATCAATATCATTTGAACAAGTACATTGCTAGCCCTTGTGCACCTTATGTTGATCCTATGCATCCTACCCATGATGAGTCAATTGACATGATTAGGAATCTTAGAATTGCCAAACTTATCATTAGAGGATTGCCTAGAAACTTGATTGGATGTTTGCCTACTTTTAAGTGTGCCTACACTATATGGAAATTTCTTGAGGAACGCTTTCCAAACTATTCCTTGAAACCTCTTGATGAAATTCTCCATAAATCTATTGCGTTGAGTAAGATGAATACTAGTGATCCTATGTTTGGTGATCGTCTATTTGAGCTTACTAATCTTATGCGTGCCAAAGGAGATGTTGGAATTATTAGTGATATTATTTCCGAAGCTATAAAAATTCACAAGCAAGATCATTGTCAAACTCACTCTAACGAATCACCCTCTCTAGGATTTGATCCACCACATGACGATGTTGAACATGGATACTATGATGAGGATGATGATAGTGACTTTGATCTTGATGATGCAATGCGACATTTCGGTCTTATGGCAAATCTTCAGGGATATATGTCAGGAGGAAAGGAATGGGTTCTTGATAGTGGATGTACCGATCAGATGACCGGAGATAAAGACATGTTTCGTGAGCTTGCTGATAATGATAGTCCTCGAAAGTATGTCACTTTCGGTGACAACTCAAAGGGTAAGGTGGTTGGCCTCGGTAAGGTAGCCATATCACATGATAGCTCCATACAAAATGTCATGCTCGTTGAATCTCTTGGGTACAACTTACTTTCAGTATCTAGACTTGCTGATTTCGGTTTCAATGTCCTATTTACTGAAGTAGATTGCCAAGTGTTTTGTCGAGACAATCATAAAATGGTCTTTACCGGTATGCGTAGAGGTGATCTATACATTGTTGATTTCACTAAAAAGGCTCAACCTAAAACTTGCTTCATTGCTAAATCCTCAAAAGGTTGGTTATGGAATAGACGATTAGGTCATGTTGGTATGCGAAACCTTGACAAGCTTATTAAAGGAAATCATATCCTTGGAGTTAACGATGTCATATTTGATAAGGATAGACTTTGCAGTGCTTGTTAGGCAGGTAAACAGGTTGGAGGAAGGCATCCCGTGAAGAACATCATGACCACAAGGAGGCCACTCGAGCTACTTCACATGGATCTCTTTGGTCCCAACTCTTACAAGAGTCTCGGTGGAAATTCTTTTGGTCTAGTTATAGTTGATGATTTTTCAAGATTTACGTGGGTGTTCTTTCTCGATGATAAATCGCAGGTCCAAAAGATCTTCAAAAACTTCGCTAGGAAGGCCCAAAATCAATTTGAAGTGAAGATCAAGAAGGTTCGCAGCGACAACGGAATGGAGTTCAAGAATGCAAATGTGGACACCTTTCTTGATGAAGAAGGGATTTCACACGAGTTCTCGGCTACGTACACACCTCAACAAAATGGAGTTGTTGAGAGGAAGAACCGGAGGCTCATCGAAATGGCGAGAACAATGCTTGATGAGTACAAGACGCCAAAGCACTTTTGGGCAGAAGAGGTTGAGACAGCTTGTCATGTAACAAATCGCTTGTATCTTCACAAGCTACTCAGCAAGACGGCATACGAGCTCCTCACCGGTAACAAACCCCAAGTTGGATACTTTCGAGTATTCGGCTCAAAGTGCTACATTCTTGATAAGCATCGTCGTTCTAAATTTGCTCCTAAGTCTCATGAAGGTTTCCTACTAGGTTATGACTCAAACTCTCACACTTACCGTGTCTACAACAATTTCATCCGAAAGGTTGAAGAGACAGTAGATGTGAAGTTTGATGAATCTAACGGCTTGCAAGTAGAGCAATTGCAAATTGATGTAGGAGACAAAGATCCTTCGGAAGCAATCCAAGACTTGTCTATTAGCAAGGTTCGTCCAACGGAGGTGAAGGAGAGTACCTCGTCCGTCCAAGTGGAAGCTTCTACTTCACGACAAGGTGAACCAAGAGTTGATACGGAAGCATCCACAAGTGGGACACACCAAGATGAAGAAAACGAGGAAGTGCATCAAGATGAACGTCAACAACCTCCTTCTCCACCACGACAAGAGAACGACAACGCCAACAATGAAGAAGGCCAAGAAGAAGAACAAGATGAAGAATATGTTCAACGAAGACAAGCAAAAGCTTTCACGAGTTTGAGCAAGAATTGCTAAAGATCATCCCGTCGAGCAAATCTACAATGACATTCAAACCGGGAGAATCACTCTCTCTAAAACTCGTTTAGCTAACTTTTGTGAAAACTATTCTTTCATCTCTAGCATTGAACCTATGAAGGTTGAAGAAGCATTGGAAGATCCGGATTGGATAAATGCCATGCATGAAGAGCTACATAACTTTGAGAGGAACCAAGTTTGGACATTGGTTGAGAAGCCCGACAACAACCACAACATCATCAGTACCAAATGGGTGTTTCGCAACAAGCAAGATGAATATGGACAAGTAGTTCACAACAAAGCACGTCTCGTCGCCCAAGGCTACACACAAGTCGAAGGTATGGACTATGGTGAGACTTACGCTCCCGTTGCTAGACTTGAGTCCATTCGCATCTTACTTGCCTATGCTAATCATCATGATATCACCTTGTACCAAATGGACATTAAAAGTTCTTTTCTAAATGGTGAAATAGAGGAGGAAGTTTATGTTAAGCAACCTCCCGGCTTTGTCAATCCTAAGAAACCCAATCATGTTTACAAACTTCACAAAGCTCTTTACGGTCTTAAACAAGCTCCTAGAGCATGGTATAAATGCTTGACCTAGTTCCTTATTGAAAAAGGCTTTGAAATTGGGAAAATTGATTCTACTCTTTTTACTAAAAGGGTTAATGGAGAATTATTTGTGTGCCGTTGATGATATTATATTTGGTTCAACTAGCCCTCATTTTAGTGAAAAGTTTGGGAAGCTAATGTCAGAGAAGTTTGAGATGTCTATGATGAGTGAACTCAAATTCTTTCTTGGGTTGCAAATCAAGCAAACTAAGGAAGGTACCTTTGTTTCTCAAACAAAGTACACCAAGGACTTATTCAAGAAGTTCAATATGCAAGAATGCAAAGGTATGTCTACACCCATGCCTACTAGTGGACATCTTGACTTGACCAAAGATGGTGAACCAGTTGATCAAAAGGTTTATCGCTCTATGATTGGTTCATTGTTATATCTATGTGCTTCACATCCCGATATCATGCTAAGTGTGTGCATGTGTGCACGATATCAAGCTGCTCCTAAAGAATGTCATCTTAAGGCCGTGAAAAGGATAGTGAGATACTTAATCCATACACCAAATTTTGGCATTTGGTATCCTAAGAGGGCCTCTTTCGATCTTGTTGGCTATTCTGACTCGGACTATGCCGGAGACAAGATTGATAGAAAGTCCACTTTGGGTACTTGTCAATTTCTTGGTAGATCTCTTGTGTCTCGGTCCTCCAAGAAACAAAACTCGGTATCCTTATCCACCGCCGAAGCGGAATATATTGCCGCTGGTTCATGTTGTGCTCAATTACTTTGGATGACCCAAACTCTTAAAGATTATGGGATATATGTGAGACATGTTCCATTGCTTTGTGACAATGAAAGTGCTATCAAAATTGGTCATAATCCTGTGCAACATTCTCGAACTAAGCATATTGAAGTTCGTCATCATTTCATTCGAGATCATGTTGCTAAGGGTGACATTGATCTTAAGCATGTTCGCATCGAAAAGCAATTAGCGGATATATTCACTAAACCTCTTGATGAGAAAGTGTTTTGCAGGTTAAGAGGAGAATTGAACATCATTTATGCTTCAAACTTGGAGTAGAAACTCCATCGGATACATGCAAGACATGAGCTTATGACTAATCCTTGATATTTCTCTTATGATGAAAATCTTATGTCTTGGATATATTTGTATCTTGCATGTTATCTAACCCATGTAGGTACTTGGTTGAATCAAACTCCATGAGATTGTAACCTACTCATATCTTGAGCAATCTCTACATCACCAAGTCTCTACACTATGGTGGTTGAAGACAAGGAAGCATGGAACCACTCAAACATATCATTTGACAAATTCTATGTTGAGCTTCATGATTGTCATTTTTGGATACACAAGTGCTCTTCCTTGCAAGAACTAACCCATGTAGGTAGATGGACTCAAATTCCAAGTGGTGCTCCAAATTCTTGATGAGCTACATCAACCTTGAGCAACCCACACAAGTTCAACTACATGGACAACACCACCAACCAAGGTATGCTTTTCCATCTTAGAGAAGCTTTACTCCAAGTCATGAGCTAAAGCAACTCGACAAGATGTGAATACATCAAGATGCTTAAACAAAAATGGCAACCCCATTTTGAGCTTAAACGATGAGTATGACCTATGATCAAGTGATCTCACTTGACTCCTAAGTCAATATACTCTAACATAGGTGACTTTGTCGCCGACCATCTCTAGATGAAGTTCTCTTGTGGTTTTTTTCTGTGTTTTTGCATTTGTCTCATGCATATTTGTTTCCCCTTTCAAAAAAAAACTTCATCTAGATTTCTTTCTGTTTGATTTGCATTCTCAGCATTCCAATTCCTTGCATATCTTTCCGTAAATTCCTTGCAAATCTTTGTGAGATCTTACTAGTCTAGTGAGCTGAGGTGACAAGTGTTTTCTCTGTGACGAACTCGGCTTCACTGATTTGTTGTTTTCGGTCCAACTGAATCCTTTCGGTACAACCGAAGCATACCACTTGGTGCCACCGATCTCACATCAGGAAAAACAGTTTGCCACTTATTCTATGTTTCTTCTGATCCAGCTCCACTCAATGAATCTTGTCCTCTACAAGCATCACATTTTTATCATTGCTTTGTCCTGTGTCTCAAGGACCAAACCCATTCGACAAATTCCAGAAAGTCCTTCTTGGAAATTGATGTCAAAGGGGGAGAGAGAGATCACATCAAAGCTTATCATTTAGAGAGAGATCACATCAGAGAAAGAGTATATCACCTTCTTAAGGGGGAGAGAGATCCTCAGGGGGAGAGAGAGATCTACAGGGGGAGAGAATACTTAAGTAGAAAGTATTTCTCAAGGATCCCAGATGCTTGGTGTTCAAGAGGAGAGATGCCACATGTCTTCTTGAGGGGAAAGACATGTTCATATGTGCTTATTTACATTAGCTTGCATTAGCTCTGTTCATAAGTTATATCTTTCAGCTCTGATTTTCTATTCCCTATCTTCTCCCAGTATCCCATGCTAAATTCAGGGGGAGCAAGACATCTAAGGGAAAGAAATCATTTAAATTCATTGCATATCTTTACTCTTGGGGACATGTCTAATCCAATGTGGTACTTAGTACTCACTCTCTACATGTCATCCCAGTCTTGGTATTCTTGTGGTTTCTTTTATTTGCTCTGGCTAGTATGTGCATCTGTGTTATCTAACCTTGTTTACGCAGGTTCATTCTATCCTAATCCTACTCAAGACTACAAGGTAAGTATATGCGTCACAATCATGTGTATGAGGAATTCTTGCTGATGTACATACTGTTTGCAAGAAGGACTCATGAGCATGAAGGTATTTTCTTTAATATTCTTTGCTCTGATGCATATGGCCAAGATACATGTAACACACTGCCTGCTCTATCATGGTTATGCTCTCACATGCTTATATATTCCATATTTACATGATTGCATACATGTAGGGGGAGCCTATGTTTGTTACATGTCTTTCCAAAGCTTTATGTGATATTCTTTATATCTTTATCTAAAGCTTTGATGTATGTTGTCATCAATTACCAAAAAGGGGGAGATTGAAAGCACAAGTGCTCCCTAGGTGGTTTTGGTAATTAATGTCAACATATCTCTTGTTCGACTAACACTTTTATCTAGTATGTTTCAGATAAGTTCATCAATGGAGTGGCATGGACTAAAGTATGTGGGAACTCCTTCAAGATGCTAAGGACAAAGGATTGGCTCAAGATTCAAGCTCAAGACTCTTCCTTTTACATTTTAGTGATCCAAGATCACATTGAGTCTATAGGAAAAGCCAATACTATCAAGGAGGGATGAGGTGTTGCTTAATGAGCCTCTTGCTTCATAGTGCTTAGTGATATGCTCCAAAACCCTCAACTACTTTCCCACTTCCACAAATATGTCCTAAACCTAAAGTCAAACTCGGCTCCACTGATTCTTTCTATCCGGTGCCACTGAGTTTGAATGTGATAGCCACTGCCACAAACCCTAAGCAAATCGGTTCTACCGATAGGGATCTCGGTCTCACCGAGATGGGATTGTAATCTCTTTGTGTATGTCCATTATTAAAATCGGTCTCACCGAGTTTGAGTAGTCGGCACTACCGAGATTACAATGCAAACTTCCTGGTTGGCTCATTACCAAAATCGGTCCCACCGAGTTTGTGTAATCCGTCAAACCGAGTTTGCCTGACCAACTCCCTGGAAAGCTTATTACCAAAATCGGTCTCACCGAGTTTGTGTAGTCGGTCTTACCGAGATTATGTTATGCCCTAACCCTAACCATGTCGGTCCTACCGAGTTGCATTTCGGTCCCACCGAAAATCCTAACGGTCACTAGATTTACTAAATCGGTCCGACCGAGTTGAACGATTCGGTCCCATCGAGTTTGGTAGATTGTGTGTAACGGTTAGATTTTGTGTGGAGGCTATATATACCCCTCCACCTCCTCTTCATTCGTGGAGAGAGCCATCAGACTAAACCTACACTTCCAGCATACATTTTCTGAGAGAGAACTACCTATTCATGTGTTGAGGCCAAGATATTCCATTCCTACCATATGAATCTTGATCTCTAGCCTTCCCCAAGTTGCTTTCCACTCAAATCTTCTTTCCACCAGATCCAAAACCTATGAGAGAGAGTTGAGTGTTGGGGAGACTATCATTTGAAGCACAAGAGCAAGGAGTTCATCATCAATGCACCATTTGTTACTTCTTGGAGAGTGGTGTCTCCTAGATTGGCTAGGTGTCACTTGGGAGCGTCCGACAAGATTGTGGAGTTGAACCAAGGAGTTTGTAAGGGCAAGGAGATCGCCTACTTCGTGAAGATCTACCGCTAGTGAGGCAAGTCCTTCATGGGCAACGGCCATGGTGGGATAGACAAGGTTGCTTCTTCGTGGACCCTTTGTGATTGGAGCCCTCCGTGGACTCGTGCAACCGTTACCCTTCGTGGGTTGAAGTCTCCATCAACGTGGATGTACGATAGCACCACCTATCGGAACCACGCCAAAAACATCCGTGTCTCCAATTGCGTTTGAATCCTCCAAAACCCTTCCCTTTACATTCTTGCAAGTTGCATGCTTTACTTTCCGCTGCTCATACACTCTTTGCATACTTGCTTGATATGTATTGTGAATGTTAAACTTGTGCCTAAACTCCACTTAAACTTAGGGAATCTTAAAAACTGCAACTTTGGTACTTAGTGTCTAATCACCCCCCCTCTAGACACCTCTTCTCAAGGTCCTACAATAACAGGTAAAACCCTTTGAAGTAGGACGTGGCAGTCATGAGTTTTCAACCCTTGTACCTTGTTTCCATCTACACTGACTCTCCTTTCAAGGTTGGAAGCAAATCCATGTGGGAATCTCACACGTGACAGGACCTCGCAGAATTCTTTTCTTTTTACCTTGTCCAAGACGTACACAGCTGGTGCCATATCCCCTGGCTTACCTTCATCTTGCACCTGCAAATCCTGTCTGATACCCAGGTGTGTCAAATCAATCCTAGATTTTAAGGTATCTTTCGTCTTGCCTTCAATATTAAGAAGTGTGTCGATAATGTTGTCACATATATTTTTCTCGATGTGCATCACATCAAGATTATGCCGCAGATCCAAATCTTTCTAATACTCCAAGTCCCACAAAGTGGACCTGCGGGTAAACAATAATCTCTCTTCTGACCTGCCACGCTTCCTTTTCCTGCTATCATTACCAGGATGGTTTCCTGGTATAATATGCCTGACCTTCTCTAATTCCACTTGCAAATCAACAACGGTGAGCCTCTTTGGCGCATCACAGTTTTCATGCTTTGCATTGAACACATGTCTTCGGTATTTTCTAGGATGCGGCTTGTCCTTGGCAAGGAAACGACGGTGTCCAATGTAACAGATCTTGCTAAGTATTGCGTATGACAGCGGATTCCTGTCACAGCGAACACATGCATTGTAACCATGTGTCGTTTTCCCTGACATAGTGCCCAAAGCCGGGTAATCATGGATGCACCAAATTATAACAGCACGCAGAAAGAAATCAGCTGGTGGGCTGCTATATAGGTCTCGAGTGAAAACACCCCTCCATAGTTGTTGAAGTTCCTCCACAAGAGGCTCCATGAACAAATCAAAATCCTTTCCAGGACTTTTTGGACCTGGGATGAGCAAGGCCATCATGTGGTTTGATTCTTTGGTGCAAACATTTGGAGGCATGTTGTAAGGGATAACAAGCACTGGACACATGCTATATGTGGCGCTCTGGTGGCCAAATGGGTTAAATACATCTGAAGCTAAGCCAAATCCAATGTTTCTCAGGTCAGCAGCAAACTTTTTGTGTTTATGATTGAAGCTTTTCCACTCACTATCATGAGATGGATGGCTCATTACATTCTGATCTTTGTACACCTGGTTCCTAGAATGCCACAATACATCCTCTCCTGTTTCAGCATCATGAAACAACCTCTGCAATCTTGGTATAATTGGAAAATGTCTCAGAACATTATGAGGAATCCTCTTCACAACATCGCCATCTTTCCATCTTGATGATTTGCATTTCGGGCATTCACTTAAGTTGACATAATCCTTCCGGAACAGAACACAATTATTCTTACAAACATGGATCATAACATATCCAATTCCAACTGCACGAAGGAAATTCTTCATTTTACTGTAGGTGTGTGGCAGCTCAGATGCATCTGGGAAAGATTTGCGGAAAGCATCCAACATCGCATCGAATGATTTGTTGGTCATCCACTCAGATGTCTTCACCTGAAGAAAGGTGACCATAGCTGAGAATACTGACAGCTTATTTCCTGGGGTGACAGCCACATTGCATTATTCCAACATGTGGGCCTATCATTTTTCTTCTGCAGGTGAAAGTTCACAGAATGCACGAGCATTTTGTAGCATTGTTTCAATGTTGGTCAAACTCACTGTCTCCGCCACCACCACCTCCTCCTCCTCTTCCACCTAAGCATCGGGCAGCTCAAGATGGTGATCTGCTGCTTCCACGTAGTCAATAACATTGACGTTCACAGCTTCACCATGATGAACCCACCTAGTATGTGTGACCGACATCCCATACAAGTGTAGATGATTTTGCACAGTTGACTGGGGTCTTGTAACTGAATTCATACAACTTCTACACGGGCAGAGCACATCTGATTTCAGACCACCGTACTCAGCTTTGATATAGTTCGTGAAGTTTTCAACCCCCTCGACATATGCAGCGAAGAATCGTTGAGCAGAAGTTATCCAAGTCATGTCCATCTGTTATACATACAAATTAGTTCTTCTACTAGATATTACAGGAAAAACATATATGCTTTTTTATGAAGTCTAGAAAAAAATACCTAGGTCGATGTCTAAAGCTATGGCAAGATAATTGGACGAGCAGATCTAAGTAACAAAATATATGTAAAGCTAATTCAGCAAACATATTTGAGTGGTAAATTATGCCAGGCTGTTTCAGCAGTCAATGAGGCCGAGCACACGACCATTGAACTATCGAAGGCCATCGCAGCAATAAAGATCGAGTATAAAACCGTTTAGAGCTATTTCAACTAACAGATTGGCTACTAGACCATGGCAATCTACGTCACAATAAATATATGGCAGGATATTTTAGCAACTAATCGGCCTTGGCATGCCATCTCAGCTAAGCAGATTGAGTGCAGAACAGGGCAAGGAAGCTTCTTAAGCAGAGCATATTGACTGTAAACTACTTCGGCAACCAGTGAGATTAACATCGTCTATCAGCTAACATTCAGCGCTACACCGCCATGCACGGGGCCTCAGTCTAGAATGTGCGTACCGTGGGAGAAGCTGACCGCCGTGCGTCTCCACACAAACGTCGCCAGTGGTGGCGGTGCTGACCTCCGTGTGCCTCCACAAGAACGTCACCAGCGGTGGTGGCGCGGCTAGAGTACGGCAGTCTACGAGAGCATACTGTGGGAGGGAGAGGATCGCCGTGCATCCCCTCGATGAACCACAGCGCCGACATATCAGCGCGGTGGGGAGGGCGGCTTTGGCAGAGCGAATGGAGTGGGGG
>NC_041393.1:332274703-332324677 GCF_002162155.2 Triticum dicoccoides | reverse complement strand
GAAGGGCGGTTGAATCTAGGATTTGGGGGGGGGGGTTTGGGTGGGGGATGATTTTCGTGCGGTGGGTGGGGGGAGTCTTGCGCATGGTCGGTTTCTCCAAGTGCAGTCCCACATGTCAGTGAAGAGGCAAGCCGAAGCGCATTCCGTTCGCGTGAGCCGTGTGCAGGACCGAACGTGTGTGGGGTGCAATGCGACCGCGACAGGAGTGTTGTGAGTGTACCACCTTTTTTCCTTTTAAACTAGGTGCTTTGCCCCCTAAAAAACTTGTTGCTTCGCGCGATCCATCGATACTACTACTAGTAATCCGGTAATCCCAACTAAATCGGTGCGGCCGGGTCTTTTCCCGCATGATATGCTGGGAGGTTGGCTTAGTTGGGTTTTTTAGGACGAGTAATGCTACACCTACGTAATCCCAGTTACGTAATTAACGTAATGTGAAACGTGTGAGCTGTTGATTGTAGATTGGGGGGAGGGAGGGGCCCACCACCATGAAAATCAGGGGAGGAGAGAGAGGCAATTTAGTTAACCCTTTCGTAGGTTCCCGCAGATGTAGAAAGATGTGAAATGCGTGAATGTGTAGTGGATGTACTATTGGAGTGCCTAAGATAAATTGTGTATGTGTAGACCCTATGTGTTTATTTTACTTTGCATGTTAGCTTTGTCTCGGTTCAATAAAAAGCATAGTTGGTGATGATGGTGTGCTTGTCATCCTGCAACATAGGCTGTCCGATCTATATCATAGGAAGGAAACTATGACAATTTACCCGCACTCCTCTCCACATTTGCAGATAAGGCCTTCCCTCGTTCATCCTTTTCTCCCATAAGATCTTGATCTTCCGTGCAACACATGGGCATCTTGCTAGTACTCCTACAATATACTATATTATTGTGAAAGTTCATATACACCGTCCGAGATTAATGCAAATACGGCAGATTTTCATTACATTTCGAACTTTTATAGGACAGAAAAATAAAAGAAACCTGACCCAAAACCTATTCTATGTTGGCGACCGATGTCCTCCATCTGCGATCTCTATGTACGGGGGCGGGGTTCAGGACCCGTGAAGTGAAGGTGCAGTCTCCGGCGAGGAAGAGTAGAACACGAGATACGGACCGGCCAGTTGGCACACCATGCCTTGCTGCCTCCCATGCCCTACTCATCCTCGGAGGAGTCCCCGACCTCGGCGGTGCCGGACGTTGGACGACAGCAAGTAGGATGCGTGGCTGACGGTGCTCCCGTCGTCGGCCGCCAGCATGGCTACCGCTTGTGTGGTCGCGTCCGCGTCCGGCTACGCTGCTATTGCATCGCGAGAGGCGACTTGAGCGAGGGCGGCGACCTCGAGCTTCATCCCCGAAGACAAGCTCTCCCGTAGAGCGTTCGCACTTGCGGTCATGGCGGATGTGGTGCCAGGTAGGAGGACTATGCACTATGGTGTGGAGGTTAGCTGGGCGTTGCCGCTTTAAGTAGCGCATTCTGGTGAGGCCAAGCGTCAGGGTGCGTCATTAAGTCACCGGAGTTGGTTCCTCGGGCACCGAGCCTCTTAACGACGGCATACGAACGGATGGCATGAATGCGGGCAGCTGGCACTGGTTGCGAACGCACCCCGCGACGGTGTGAGGGACGAGGGTCTTTGGTGTGCCAGGGTAGTCAGCTGCGGTCGTGGCAATGTTGGAGATGCCCTTTGCTCACATGCGATCCCCGCATGTCATTGAAAAAGAAAGACGACCTGGCATGGTCTCAGGTCCTGAGGATGCAGTTGGCCGCGCTACACCACTCCGCGGACGTGTCGCGGCGCCCCGTGCATCCTCGACAAGCCGGGTGTTGGGGTGTGTTTGGATTGTGGCCAAAGTGCATCTTACCAAAATTTTGGTCATGACCCAAAGATTGGTCTTTGTTTGGATGGTTGCCATTTTTTTGGCATGCCAATGAACTCTAGCCAACTCTAGTTCATTTTTCTTGCCAATGTCGGCCAAATCATGGGCAACCAAAACCTCAACCAAAATTTTGGCTAACCAATGCTTTGATGGGGCAACCTTGGGCACAAACCAAACATACTGTTGGTCGTGCCACAGCACTAACGCCACCCTCGGCACACTGAATCCGACCGTGTCTAGCAATGATGAGCATGTCACTCACCGCGGTCGCCGTGTCCAGAGGCAGTGCTAGAGCTGTGCCATGTTGTTGGCACCCAGGACCCACATGAGCGGTCGTCGGTGGCGAGGAGGTCGTGGGCCAGCTCCTTCATTGGACTAGTCTGCGCTATGTCGTCCTGACGGGTGTGCCCCACATGTCGGTTTCCCTGTTTTCCCGGCCATATTCGAGCGTCAGTACTCTAGGTTGCGCATTAGGCCTTTCACTATGTAGGCCAAGCGAGACAAATTATTGTTTATTTGAGCCATTCAAGTATAATCATGTGGCGTTTGCTTATTTCTTATTCCACTCCAACCATCTTCTCCATCGATCATGTCACCCTCCGGTCGAGTCCATCCTCCCGCATGCCTCATTTGAACATTATGTCGAGTATCATTCGCATGTGGGCCTAGACCATGCTTGTATTTCCAATGTTGTAATTTGTCCGACGTGCATGCAAACAGACGGATCGTTTAAAGTTTCACTTTGCCTCCACTACGTGTCACTTCGCGTCTTAGTTTTGACACCGCATTTGGTTCATGCCCCGACATATGTTGACGAGATCAATTGATGTTTAGAGATCAATTGCGTGTCATGCAAGGAGATAAATGTTTGGTCTATTTCTATGATAGAAATGACCCGCGGGGGGGAGGGGGGTCTATGGGGATCAGAGGGATTATATTGTACATTCATAAGCGAAACAAACATATTGTACCCACCCTAGTCCTCTTTCAATCGATCTCCGGACCCCGAGATGAAATCGAGAGAGAACGAGTGGGGGCACGTGATACCTAAGGCGGATTCAAAATTTTGAACTGGTGATCATAGTATCCGCAAATCATATATAAAGGGTATTCAATGTTTGTTCATTTTTGAATGTACAATGTACTCCCTCCTATCCTTTCTAGTTTACATATAAGTTTTATGTGTAGTCAAAGTATCTCTACTTTGATCAAAAAAGTATCAACATTCAACAATGCCCAATCAATATTGTAAGATTCGTACGTACTCCTAGATTTGTACTCGAGATGGTTTTCAATTTGTTTTCAACCACATGAATGTGCTTGTTCTCGCGCATGCTCTTCCTGCTAGGATTTCGCCACGTATAGCCAGTCCAATAGTAACTTTTTTAAGCTCCCTGTCCAATAGTACTAGTGGAGTACTGACAATATCTGTACTAGAGTATGCAATGCTCATAGTTGTACTCCCTCCTTCCATTTATATAGGGCATATGTGGAGGAGAGAGATGTGAAAAAGTAAGGGGAGTGAGCTCTCATGCAAGAGCCTAGCTATATACGCATTCCTAGTTAAATACAATAAATATGAAGAAAGAGATAGAGAGGAGATGGAAAAAAGTACAAATACAATAGCCAACCTTATATTATTACTTTTGCGGGAAATAGCCAACCTTATAGCCCACACTACTGTATGAGTGCATATAATAGATGATGGCTATAGATGACATGGCAGTCCCTCATAGCCATCGACTGGCTATATTATTAACCATGCTCTAATGCATTTTTCAAAACCGTGTTTGACTATTGACAAGATTAATAGTACATGACATGTATAATGTGAAAATTATATCATTGGAAGCTCCTTTCACATACGAATTTGACCGTATGCTTTGTGTAAGTTGCATGTCATATATTATTACTCCAACATTTGGTCAAAGTTAGGCTCGAAAAATGCATTAGGCCTTGTATAGTAAATGGAAGGAGGGAGTAGTAGTGGAAGTGGATCCTCTGACGTAGGTATCCCTGCCTTACCCTCGCTTTCGGTCACTTACTGGCGGACCCATGCTTGCTAGGCCCCGCATGTCAGTTACTCAATGGGTTCGGCCATGTCAGGAGATCCTCATCCATAGTATACTCCCTCTGTTTTTATTTACTCCGCATAAAACGGAGGGAGTGGTAGTATAAATGATGCGGGCGGGGGAGGGGGAGGGACGTCGGTTTACTCTCAACTACGGTCCCACAAGCAAGCAAAAATGCAAGACAAAGCGTGTTCCATTCGGTGAGTGACGTGGAGGGTCCAACGTGCCGGGATGCAATGCGAACGCGACAAGAGCGATGTACAGTCAAAACCGATTGACCGGTTATCACCGGAACCACTATTCACACCAGAACCTTCGCTGCTCGGCCTACGCCAGCCACTGCCCTAAAACCACACCTAATCTCTAGCCCATTCCCCCACCTTTCGATCCCCTAGCCCGCATCAAGTGTCCTTTAGTTCGCCGGAAAGCCATGGTGTGCCGCAAGATCACTTACTACAAGATGCTGACGCCGGAGCGCCGCGCAGAAATCACGGCGGCGGTCGACGCCACAGACCTCCGTTCCCAAGCTCGCTTTGCGGCGGGCCAATCCCTGAATTCTCTGGAGCCAAGCTACGGGGAGAGGAAGCCGATCCAATGTTCGTGGTGGAGGTCGCGGCACAGAAGGCCCCCGGTGGGTATGAGACAATGGACGTCGACTTTGTGCCAGCGTTCGAGTCCCCCATGGTGCAGGCAGACCAGCGGTTCAACATGGCGATACTAAAGGAGGACCGGCAGGCAGAGGCTCAACTCGACACGGAGCATGCGCATGCCGCTGCCATTGAGGCTCTCCTGCAGGTGGAACCGTATGTCGTGGATGTGAACCGGGCGGCGGAGGCTCAACTTGAGGCGGAGCGCGCGGATGCCGCTGCCATCGAGGCCCTCCTGCAGGCGTAATCGGACGTCCTGGACTTGAACCGGGCGGCAAAGGCTCAACTCGACAGGGAGCGCGTGGATGCCGCTCTCATCGACGCCCTCCTGCAGGCAGAACCGGACATCCTGGACTTGAACCGGGCGGCGGAGGCTCGACTCGACTCGGAGCGCGTGGATGCCGCTGCCATCGAGGCCCTCCTACAGGCGGAACCGGACGTCCTCGACTTGAAATGGGTTGTGCTCTCGTCCGTGCAGAGCGCCCGCACGCTCTGTGTGGACGAGTAGCTGGAGGCTGAGGACAACCACGGTGCAGAGACACACGTCGGCAGCTACGGCTGGTTCTCGCCGGCAGCCAAAGACAACAAGGCCGTCTCGTTCCGCGAGCAGTGATAGTTTTTCTTTATATTGTTGTTTTTATGGATCTTTTGCTATGTAAAAACATATATTGTTATGCAAGTCGCCTGACTTGGGTCAGTCTACCATTTCAGGCGGTTGGATGAATATCCTACGTCTCCTAACCCTTCTTCCTCACCTCTTCTTCTTCCCCAACAGACCACCGCACGGGTCGTACGGATACTCCCCAACATGCTGTTGGATAAACATACTCTATGAACAAAAATTATGTGTTAGCAGTAGGATGGCTGAGTTTGGTTTGTTCACATGCGACAACACGTGTTAGTGAGGGTGCATTCCCTTGGTTGGGTTTGCGGCGTGCAGGAGCGACTATGTGAGGGTGCGGTGCGACCGCAGCGTGCAGGAGCGACCGTGTGAGGGTGCGGTGTGACTGCGACAGCCGTGCGCAAGTGTACCTCCTTTTCATTTTGAAAACTTTAGGCAAGCTTGGAAAAAATGTGTGGCGAAGTATGGCAATGCAAGGCTTAGACCCAAACAGGATAAGTACGTACATACTAGGAGTACTAGTGTTAAAAAAGAAAGGAAGGGTTTTCCTTTGCGGGATTAATCGATACAAATCCTCGTTTCATGTGTCAATTAATGTGAATTTTTTTCTCCAAAGCCCAAAGAGCTAACCATCTCTTGATTAATGCAGCGCCATGCAAACCAACCTTATCACTTTTGCATGCATGCAGGGGATATTAATGTCCTTGGTTGCTAGTACAAGGCAAACCCCATCAATTTTGCCTCGATTAGTGTTAGTGGCCATATGCAAATTGTATTTTTTTTAAACTAGGCAAAAGACTTGCCATTTACATTGATTAAGAAGAAGAGAATTGCCCGGTTAATTGACGGAAAACCAGGCTAAAACCGATACAACCCAACCCATATAACATGGGCACCACCGGCCAACCTGGCCACTGACATCGAACACAGCTGCAAAGAAGAAAGACATCCGCCGAGGAGTCGCAAGCATCATCGTCATCACCGGTTGCCCTGAACGGGCGACTCCGACTTCACCATAGAGCTCCATCATCGAAGCCAACCCGCAAACAGCCACAGAAACCATGGTGGCACATGCCAACAGATGGCCACATGCGCAAGCGACCGACAGCTCCGACTAGATGATGAGCATCGCAAGGGAAATATGCAGGACTTGCACCGATCATGCCCTCCGCAAACGACCACCGAGCGTCTGTCATCGTCACCACCTGGATCCGCTCCATCGCAGCTCCGACTTCAAAGCAACCAAGCAACCTATGGAAGAGCACCTCGGACACGCCGGAAAGGACCGATTACCAAAGTCCATGCCGCGACCCGAGCTCCTCTCGACATCATCATTGTTGCCAAAATAGAAACAAGCGCCCCGCCTCAGCAAACCACACGGCGAAGATGCTGCCATCCACCGGTCTCCCGGTCGTAGCCGACTCCGAGACGATGCCCCCAAGGAGGAGAAAGACGCGAGGACGCCTCCATTGCCCGATCCAGTGGATCTGAGGTTTCCCTCCAGAGCCAAAGCCATGGGAAGGAGGAGCACACCTCCACAACGACGCTTTCAAGAAATTCCACGACACCCGCGGGCGCCGCCGTCGTTGGCTCTGATGAAGATCGGAACACGGATTTCTCCTGGACATGTACCGACCACCTACCGCCATCGACCGCCGCCCACGATCCATCATACCTGCCGAGGCCGACCTCACTCTGGACACGAGATCCCACGATCCACCGTGTCAGGCACGCACCACCCCCTGGCCGTAGCCGCCGTCCACCACCGCAACACCACCGCGACCACCACCACCACAGCAACCGACGCATCGCAAGGACTAGCAGCAAGATTAGGGAACCACCAATGGCCAGATTCAGATCGGAGCCGCTCCATCGAAGCAGCAGATCAGACGAGCAAGCCCTCCACCGCAGCACACCTCGAGCTCCGGAGATGCTCGCCCACCGCGCCCCAGCAGTCACTGCGCCCGCCGCACGTTGGCAGCCGCCGCTCCCAACCTTCAGTCTGCACCCCAGGCGCACATCCAGAGCCGAGAGCTGCCTCGCACATGCACGCCATCCACGCCCGGGTCATGGTCGGTGCTCGGACCGAGGCCGCTGCCCCAGCGCCCCACCCCCTGCCCGCAGCCGCCGCCAAGCGCCGAACGCCGGCCAGAATCCGCCGCCCATTGCCATGGGCTCCCCCCCCCCACGAGCGCCCAGAGCGGGTGGGAAGAAGTGGCCCTGCCACCGCCAGATCCATGCGGGTTTAGCCCGGCAGAGTCCACCGGCGACGGCGAGGGGAGAGGGGTGCGGAGGGGGCGCGGTGGCTGGAGGCAGAGCCGCTGCTTGTGTCGCCCCGGGGAGGGTGCGACGCGAGGGCCCTTGGGAAGGAATGGATCAAATTGTAATTTTGATATACTGGCCTTGTGTACAAAAAATGGAGGTAGTAACTATATTTGGCTTCCTTCCCCATTGCGGTGACGTTGACGATATCTCGAACGTTGTGGTTTGGCGAAGTGTGTTCGACGGAGAACACCATTGAGGGAGACCACGGTAAGTCATTCGCAAGTGCCACCTGCAAGCCGAGACAACCACCTTATTTGCATCCAAGAAGTCCGTTGAACCAAAGGAAGCGTAAATGTACTAGTACTACTAGTACACAATAGCGTCGTCCGTCCAGCTTAGTGCGGTGAGATGGTTTCTCGAAGAAGACGATGGAGAAGCGGAGTCAGCAAAGAGTGAAATGATGGTTGCTTCGTCCGTGCTTTTGTGATTTGACGCCTCACTGCTTTTGTGATTTGTGATAGAAGGTACAGGGGAGTAGACTCTATGCTCTATATTGTACATGCGTCCAAGCACGGGAGAAAGAGGAGAGACGTTGCATTTTTCTATTCCTTCAATCAATCAATCAGGGAGCTTCGGTTCCATCTTTTTGGCTTTGGCAACACCGTCCACAATGGTTCCCACGATGCCAAAAGCTATTTTCACATTTGGCTACACATTGTGGATGCCCTTAACCGTACCACTTGGTTTTGCTCCTGTGTGCTATCTATAGAAATCTCAGTTATATTGATCTAAAAAATTATAGAATCAAGATTAGTAAAAAGGAGGTGATTTTGCCGCGCAGATGGCGGGGGAGGTTTATTATTTTTAGAGGACGTTGTCCTGGCGGTTTGCTAACATGCGGTCCCACGTGTCAGTGCTTTACCAAGCCGATCCGCGTCCCACATGAGGCAGAACAATGGTAGAAGCAACACGTGGTTAACTTGAAGAAGATGAGGGAGAAGCGGATTCAGCAATGAGTGAAATGATGGTTGTTTCGTCCCTCCAACTTCTTTTTTTAGCATTATCACTTCATCCCTCCAACTTAACTGCGGGAAAGGTGCAGCTTTGTGATTTCATGCCTCATTGCTCATTACTACACCGGCGCCATGACTGGGGTGCTTCACCCCGGCTGCTCTGCACTGTATTTCGGTATGGCACATGGACCCGATAGCTTGATGTCCCTCATGTCGGCAAAAGGGACTAGAAGATTTATGAAAGCGAGCACTCCACTCTTGCGACGGAGGAGTACACGACACGACGGCCCAGTGAACTGTCACTTGTACTGTATAGTACTATAGTTTTGCCGTTTCTCACGATCCATCGATACAAACCCGATTAAACAGGAAAGGGCGGGATTTTTCCCGCGCGGTAGATGATATTGGCCATACATTTCAAAGGCAATTTTAATGTATGCAAATTGAATAATTAAGTAACAATATGATATCTAGTAAAACTAAAAACACATATGATTTATTGTGTTAGAGTGTAGTAGTAGTGTTGTATTGCATGGTTGTTAGATGTAACGTGCGAGAACGTGTAGAGATGTAGTTTTGGAGGGCCTACAGAGAGAAAAGCGTAATACGGTCACCGAACTTCAGAATAAGCTGATTATGGTCACTATATACATTTTGCGGTGATTATACGGTCACTTGCTCATGGTTCAGCATCGGATTGCACTCTGTTGACCGGCCAAATAGTCTGCATGGCGCCATGTTGACTAGTTAAATTGACCACGTTCCTTGTGGGTCCCACCTGTCAGTTCGCATAGGGAAAAGGTCAGATAAACACAAATTTATGCAGGCGTGACAAGACTCCAACCCATGCGCGGGAATCACCTGGTTGTGTATGTGTCTGTCAGGGCCTGATGTGTGCGCATGCACGTGTAGGTTGAGCACTTGAGCGTGAAAGTGTGTGTTGGTCGTGTGGTGTACTGGTGTGTGCATTCATGCGTGCGTGTGTGCGTGTGAGTGTTGCGTGCGTGCGTGGCTACATGTGTAGGTGTGAGTGTTGCGTGCGTGCGTGGGTGCATCTTTTCGTGTGAGTGTTGTGTGCATGCAGTTCGTGTGCATGCGTGCGTGTGTGTATAATCACCACACCAGCTCCTGTGTGTTAAAACAGACAGCTCAACATACCAATACAAGGCCACCTTGTCCGCTGTGCCCGCGGTCATGTCTTCGAACCACCGTCCAATATTTTTTTTGTCGTTTGTTTTCATTCTTACTAGCAAGATGACTGTGCGATGCACGTAACATCAAGATGCATTTGTATGACTAGTTTATCTTGTGAGAGAAAAGGATGAACGAGGGAAGGCCTTATTTGCAAATGTGGAGAGGTGTGTGGGTACCTTTTTGCAAAATTGCCATAGTTTCTTTCCTATCCGTCAGATATAAATCAGATGACCTATATTGCAGGATGGCAGGCACACCATCATCACCAACTCTGTTTTTTATACGAGTGTATTTTATAAGAGTGTAGATGTAGAGTAGATAGAAGCCGACAGGTGGGCCCGATGGTAGTGAGATAATGTGATGCAACACTAGAGGTGCCACGTGGAGCGTTTAACTGGTCAACTAGTCATGTCTTGAGCAAATACAGAGTTGTACGGTGAGCCCGTGACTGTATTATAACCACAAAACGTAAATGGTGACCGTAATGAGTGGATTCTGAAGTCCAATGTACGTATCGTGCTTTCGCTTCAAATACAATGATCGTCATTGTATATATCACGAGAGAAAGATGAAACATGCGTGAATGTGCTGGGGGCTTACTTTTAGAGGACCTGGAGATAGTTTGTGTGCATACATGAAAGGGGCATAGAGGGGGGGTATGCGATGGAGAGAGAGATGCTCTTCGTTTCTCTTTATTATGACTAACTTTGTATATAGTATAAAAATATACAAATTCATAGTGCGGAATAAATATCATTGTGGGCACCATGCACTTCAAATTAGAGTTCGTACTCCTCCATATAACTTTGTAATGTTGTATATATGTAGAAATTCTAAAATAATTTTTTTGGCCACACTTTATTCAGAAGGAATGTTGTATGCGAAATAAACGTGAAGAGAGGGTTTTTTAGATCAGTGGTACGTGATGTAACATGTGTGAATGTGTAATTGATGCATTTGGTAGGGCCTAGAGAGGTATGTGTGTGTATTACATATTCGAGAGAGGCATGGATAGAGGGCCAGCGGGGGGCGTGGGAGAGATAGCACGAGAAATGAGAGTGGTCTAGAGAGAGAGACGAATATGACGTCACGGCGAGAGATTCCCTTAAGTGTGTATATGCAAGGGGGGAGGGGGCAGAGGCACCAAGAGAATATTTTTTTTTTGTGTGGTGTTTGCGTTGGTATGTGTGGGTGTGATAAGATAACGAGACGTGGGGGTAGAGGGTGTGTCACCGCGTGAGGTCCGGTTGGTTGAGGTGAGGCCCTTCGTTCGGTTCCGTCCTGCGCCACATTGGTCGGCCCGTGACACATTTAGGGAGACCCATGGATGACTAGTCGTACAAGACAAAGATAGCAGATTGTGAAGGACTCTTTGTCCACTGACAAAGCCGGGTAGGATTTGTAACCCTAGGTTCTCGGACTAAGGTAACCCCTTTATCTTTGATATTATTATTCATCCAACCTAACTTTAAGGGGCATCCTACATAATGCTCTGCTAGAATCATACTCGTCGATTAGGAAGAGAGGTGTGAGACAATGCGTGAGAGGGAGGCCTAAAGATAATGTGCGTACAGGAGACACATAGGCAGGTCTATGTATATAGAAAGGGTCGATGGGGATTGTGCGTGTGCATGCTTGCGAGAGGAAGAGTGCTTGTGATAAAGGTTAGTGAAAATAGTTGTAAATGGTTACGAGAGGCGGGGAGGGTTATATCAAGAGCATGTGTGCGAGAAAGACACCTCGGGAGAGAGTGTGTGAGCATGTGTGAGAGACCACCGACGGAGAGTGAAACTACACGTAAAAGACTACTGTACACATTGATTAAAGATATAAATTGTATCCAAATATTAGGATGGGATCATGATATTTGCAATTCGCGTAAGGAACGGTCATTGATCCATCATACATCTAGATTCTATCGAATTTGAGCATGTCTCCGTTATTATTCGACACAATTGATCCACATAGTTAGTATTTTGAAATCCAGACAATGCATCGCTTTAGCAACCGAATATAAATGTGAGTATAGTTAATGTTGTGTGTGTAAATCACATTATACATACGAAAGTTACATAATGAACATTATAAATAGCTACCTATGAACTAGCGTACATTTGAATTCAACTTAAGGTGGTTTTAAATAATCGAATTCAACATGAAGTCCATTCAATTATTTGAATTTGATATCATGGCATTTGTAAATCATACCTAAATTATGGGGGCACCAATCTTTGCTCTCATTTTGTACATAATATTATATGTAGTCGTGTACAAAATAGATTCAAATTTAGCTCCTACATTCCAAAATAATCGTAGTTATAGGATTTTCAAGTGTCAAAATTTCAGAAAGAAGCGGATAATTTAATGAGGTTTTCAAACATACAAGGTCAAATATAAGGTTGTCTATTTAGGTCAATCCTCATAGTTCAAGAGTACTCTAAACATGCATGCTTGTGTTTCAAAATTTCGAACGAAGCGCCAAAAGTGCCGCTACTCGCTCGAAACCGCGTGAGACCAATGTTTGGTAGTACAAGGAAATTACTTTTCTAATAACTCTGACCCGTGAAACCTACCGGCTGACGTCCAAAGGTCTAAACCGGGGTAGGTTTGTAGCTTCATCTAGACGCCACACAACCGCCTCTGAAAACATTCATACACAATGGCCGCCTAAGCACACATGCGCGTGGCCGAAATCGCTCCCGCCCACTATTTGGGACACCTGGGATTACCATCCTACCCCTGACCAGCAGTAGGTCCGAAATTTAAGAGGGGGGCAAAGTTTGTACTTTCCCCAAATTTCAAACAAGCGTGTCCCATCTTCTGCTCAAAAAAGCCAAAAACAAGCGCGTCCGAGACCGAAACATGGTTTCCCCCTCCCCCCGCCCACCCGTCTGATTCCCCATTCATACTCCATCGGCGCAAAAACTACCTCTCCACATGCCGCGAAACCCCGGGGTCCTCCGTCCGCCACCCCATCCCACCCATCAACCGTTGCCCTCCTCCATCATGCCGGAGCCGATACCCCGACGTCGTCGTCCACCGCAACCTCAACCGCAACGCCCTCCACGGCTAGTAGTCGAAGTCGAGGCCGAGCCGTCCGTACCCGAGTCAGTTCAACCACGTCGTTCTACGCCTCACCGTTGCTGCTCCAACTTTGCCACCGTCCACCGCACCGGAGCTGTTCCTGCTACGCCGTCCTTCGCTGCCTCGGGTCTGCTCCCCCTCTGCCGATATATGGCCACGACAACATAGTCAACAATTTGGCCATGAGTTTGTCCAAGGATCCACGGCTCTCCAAAACATCGGTTCCCCCAGGAGAAAAAAGAAGATCGCCGCGACATATGGAGGAGACCACACCAGCAACCGATAAGGGTACTCCTCTTCCCTTATTCGTGCAAATCTTACGTTTTTGCTTGCACGGTATTCATCCCACAGAAGACAGTAGTTGACCGCTTCTTCTTGATACTAGATGTTCCTAGGAACTCGCGATGCACAAGGTTTCTCCTCGTATACTATTTCACCTTAGCTAGAGGTCCGTCACCCCCCTGAATTTCAATTTCTGGTCAGTTGATTCCCAATTAACGGAAGCATTCCTCGGTGTAACAGGCGCTAGTATGCCTATTACGCCAGGGAAGCAGCGCCTCGGTGTTTATCTTAGGGGCGTGTGGGGCCTAGAGCTACTGGCGCCCGATCTGGAGGTCGGCCGGGATTAAAGGGATGGCCTGGGGCACTGCCAAGCACGGCGGTGGTGTGAGGTCGAGGGGAGGGCGGGGCGGTGGAGGCAGGGGTCTGGGCCGGTGGTCACTGGCGGTTCGAGAAAGATCATCGACAGTGACTGGCGGGAGGTAGACGAAGGCCATCTGCCCGTTTCATATAGATCGGACGGTTCATTAAAAAATTGACTGACCTATATATTTTCAGTCGACTGTTATCTTAGATATGACCACATGTGGTGGTGTGCTGGAGGAGTACCTGCATTTCCTGTGCTCATATATTACAAAATCATACGGAGTAGAATCTAATTTTGTTTGCCATTCAATGTTGTAGAGCTATCATATGTCTCCTGTCATTTATTTTTCAGCCACTTGCTATCTGCTACTTTTACAGTGCACTAGTTCTGCACACACTTCACCCATGCTCTCACTATTGTGTTTTTATGCAAGGGTATTTCAGAGTCTGCCTCGAGAGACGCAGCAAAGAAAAGAGAGAAGTCGTGCCAGCTTTCTTTGCGGGTAGGCACGGCACTTTACAGCGCTATAAAGGGTGTAGTGTCAGCAGATAGAGGCGGTAAACGTAGCTCTGGAGTTGATGACCTCGCTCGCAATGAACCACCATCCCAGGTGCTTGCTTTAACTTCACGGTGTCATATGTGGTTGCATGTTCCATATGGTGTCTAGCTTGTATTTTAAAGGCCAAAGTCGGTCTTTATTAAGATGAGGAATGATATTTTTTAAATGAACCACCATCCCGTGAGCACCAGAAGACAAATAGCTAGTCAGGGCACTGGCCGAGCCAGTGACAAGCCCAGCAAAGACAGGCATCACCTGGAAGCCAACTAAAAAGCCGCGATGGTGGCGAAGCAGCCCGCCTCTCACCAGGCTCTCAGGTCCTAGATGATCATGCTCACCACTCCAGCCAGATGTCTAGCTTGTATTGCCCCCAATTTGGATAATTGAATCTACTTAGCTTACACATTATACCTTTGAATATGACATCCTTTCTGTTTTTGGTACATACTAGTACATCTGTGTATTAACCATGTTCTTACATCAAACTAATGTTCTTGTGTATCCCTCATCAATCACTTATGATGAGGCAGTCAAGCAAGTGGACTACTCCTCATGTAAAGAATGCAGCGTCAGCCTCCCGACATGATTCTCAAGAAACAACAAGGCTAGATGAAGATAGTGAACGTAGCTCTGTAGTTGATTACCGCATTTCCCCTACACTAGCATCGCAGGTGCTTGCTCTAACTTGGCAGCGTGATATGTGGTTGCATGTTGCATATGGTGTCTAGATTGTAATTCTTCCAATCTGGTTCAATTGCACGTGTTATTCTGCTTAGCTTATACATTATACCTATTAATGTGACATGCCTTCCTGTATTTAGTACATAGTACATCTGTCTATTAAGCTTGTCCTTACATACAACTATTGTTTTTTTGTATCCCGCATCAATCAATATGACGAGACACCTTTAGTATATGTAGTGCGATATTAGTTGCATCTTTCATATGATTTATAGCATGCGCTGCTTCTAATTTGTTGAAATTCCATTTATGATTGGACGCTTTCAACTTGGCAGAGTCATATTGGTTGCATCTTTCATGTGGTGTCTAGCTTGCATTGCTTCTTATTTGTTGGAATGGTTTTTGCTTAGTTTACACAAACAGTCGTGAACATGCCATGCCGTCCTGTTTTTTGTACATATTCCATCCTGGTATCATGTGTTTGCCTTACATCAAAGTAGTGATTGTCAGTATCGTGCATGAATGAGTTCTGAAGAGAGAATTCTATTGCTTTTTCTTGTTGGTTTTACTTGAAAATTCAAAATCAATAAAGCGGAAGGAAGTTAGCAAGGCAACGGATAAAGGTGCTCCTTCCAAACGGAGGGCCTCTACAGTTTCTACTCCTCCAGCCCCCCCCCCCCCAAGATGATTTCCAAGACAACACATGCATAGACACTCAACGTAGATGTGTTTATGATGAGCACGTCTCCCCTAGTGCACCATCACCGGTGCTCCCTCTAACTTGGCATTGTTATATGTGGTTGCATGTTATGTGTGATGTCTAGCTTGTATTGCTTCTAATTTTGTTGAATTCTATCTGCTTACTTTACACATTATACTTGAATAAGACACGTGTTCCTGTTTCTAGAACATACAATATCTGTCTATCACACCATGTTCTTACATCAAATTACTACTGTTGTGTAACCTGCAACAATCACTTATCATAAGACACGTTTGACTTCGGAGTGTGATATAGGTTACATATCGCATTCTTTTCTAGCTTGTACTACTAATTTATTGAAATGGCACTTACAACGAGACAGTTTTAACTTGGTAGAGTGATATTCGTTGCATCTTTCGTATGGTGTCTAGCTTTCATTGCTTCTAATTTGTTGAAATGCCTTCTCCTTAGATTACACATCATAAGCTGTGAATATGCAATGGCACTAATGACGGGAGACCTCTAACTTGGTAGTGTGATGTTGTTTGCATCTTGCATATGATTTATTTCTTGTACTGCTTCACATTTGTTTAAACGCCATTTATGATGAGACACTGTTAACTTGGCAGAGCGATATTTGTAGCATCTTTCATATGGTGTCTACCTTCCATTGCATTGCTTCTAATTTGGTGAAATGTCTTCTACTTAGTTTACACATCATAGTTTTGGTTATCTCTTCCGTCCATTTTCGTACATATTACATCCTCCTATCATGTGGTTGTCTAACATCAAAGTTCAGTTCGTCTGCATCACACATGAATTTGTTCTGAAGAACTAAATTGTTATTCGGTTTTCTTGTCGGCTTGACTTAACATGGCACAGAGAAAGAGGAAGAAACACAGAATGGCAGGGAATGAGAAGCGGATGAATCCTGCAGATTCTGCTGGTACTAATTGTGCAATAGAAGGTCAAAGTCCAGCGGAAAATTCTACAAACAGGGTATCCCATGCTACACGAGCTGCAAAAAAAGCCAAACAGAAACAAATAGCTGTCACCAAACAAGCAGAGACATCCCTAGTTCTTGCAACACCTACCACAGTACTACGAGCTGCACGAGTTACTCGTGCGTCAACTGAGCTAGCAGCACATTCCCAAGCTCCCTTGCCACCTGACACTACTTCCCAAGCACTCTTGACACAAGACGAGTTGGCAAGATTAGATGAACCTTGTGAGCTTCAACAGCAAGAAGGTAGTTGTTGGAGTCAAGTTACAGTTGCATGCTTCTTTATATGTAGTCTCATAGTTTGATGTACACTAACACTTCCTATGTTCGTTGTTGGACTAGCACCTAGGCGCAAGAGGAAACAAACATCAGGGATAATGCTCGATAGGATAACTAAATCTAGAGGAGGAAGAATGGAGATCCGTTTTGAGGCAGGTTTAAAAAGGCCACGTGATGCTACAGAGTCAGTCAAGTTAGTATCAGAGGCGGCGGTTGCCGTTTGGTATCATGTACGTATCCTCCCAACATGGATTCAGTACAGGAATGACAAAGACGAAACCCAGTTCAACACCTTCCTCGACCATTTATCTGTAAGTATGGTTATGTATGGAAACTAGTAATGTCGTCTTGCTCTGTCCCATGCTTTCTAGGTTGCTGATAATGAGACTCCCATAATTTTTAACAAATGAGGTTCAAGTTGGATAGCCAAGATGATGCAACTAGACAAGCTTGCACCCATGTTTTCAAGTCTACTCTGCGACAATATCAGTATAACTTGAGGAAAACTCACTTTGAAGGCAAGGCTAGTAGTGAACTTTCCAAAACATCTCTAGTGGAAAATATATCGGATGAAGACTGGAGGGGCCTTGTTAAACACTAGTCTGATCCCAAGTATCAGGTACATTATATATATGTGATCAGATCACATGTTGAAGTCCTATTTACACATGTGCCACACAAATCTATCTTCTTGTAGGTGAACTGTTCAAAGAACGAGGCCAACTGTACGAAAGTGAAAATCCAACAGACGATAGGATCTCGTAGCTATATTGCACACTGAGAGGCTCTTGTAATTAGCTGTTGTTTCACTCTTTAAGTTGTACCATATTATCAGATCTATATTGACTTGTTCCAAATGCAGAGGAAAGCCCGCGAGGACCAAAAAGTACCTTGCTACGTCTTGAGCTTGCGTTGGTTTTCCTTGAAGAGGAAAGGGTAATGCAGCAAAGTAGCGTAAGTATTTTCCTTAATTTTTGAGAACCAAGGTATCAATCCAGTAGGAGGCTCCTCAAAAGTCCCGCGCACCTACACAAACAAACAGGAACCTCGCAACCAACGCACCAAAGGGGTTGTCAATCCCTTCACGGCCACTTGCGAAAGTGAGATCTCATAGAGATAATATGATAAGATAAATATTTTTGGTATTTTTATGTTATAGATGGAAAAGTAAAGATGCAAATAAAAGTAGATGGAAAACTTATATGATAAAAGATAGACCCGGGGGCCATAGGTTTCACTAGTGGCTTCTCTCAAGATAGCATAAGTATTACGGTGGGTGAACAAATTACTGTCGAGCAATTGATAGAAAAGCGCATAGTTATGAGATTATCTAGGCATGATCATGTATATAGGCATCACGTCCGTGACAAGTAGACCGACTCCTGCTTGCATCTACTACTATTACTCCACACATCGACCGACTCCTGCCTGCATCTAGAGTATTAAGTTCATGAAGAACAGAGTAACGCATTAAGAAAGATGACATGATGTAGAGGGATAAACTCATGCAATATGATATAAACCCCATCTTTTTATCCTCGATGACAAAAATACAATACATGCCTTGCTGCCACTGCTGTCACTGGGAAAGGACACCGCAAGATTGAACCCAAAGCTAAGCACTTCTCCCATTGCAAGAAAGATCAATCTAGTAGGCCAAACCAAACTGATAATTCGAAGAGACTTGCAAAGATAACTTAATCACACATAAAAGAATTCAGAGGAGATTCAAATATTTCATAGATAAACTTGATCATAAACCCACAATTCATCGGATCTCGACAAACACAGCGCAAAAAGAGCTACATCGAATAGATCTCCAAGAAGATCGAGGAGAACTTGGTATTGAGATTCAAAGAGAGAGAAGAAGCCATCTAGCTAATAACTATGGACCCGAAGGTCTGTGGTAAACTACTCACAACTCGTAGGAGAGGCCTTGGAGATGATGTAGAGGCCCTCCATGGTCTATTCCCCCTCTGGTGGAGCACCGGCGAAGGCTCCAAGATGGGATCTCGCGGATACAGAAGGTTGCGGCGGTGGAATTAGGTTTTCGTGGTGCTCCTGGATGTTTTCGAGGTACGTGGATATATATAGGAGGAAGAAGTAGGTCGGTGGACGCTCGAGGGGCCCACGAGGTTGGGGGCGCTCCCACCCCCAGGGGGTGCGCTAGGCACCCTCGTGGCCACCTCGGTTGTTGCTTGACTTCCACTCCAAGTCCCCTGGATTGCGTTTGTTCCAAAAAGATCGCTCCCGCAGGTTTCATTCCGTTTGGAACCCGTTTGATATTCCTTTTCTTTGAAACACTGAAATAGGCAAAAAAACAGCAATTCGGGTTGGGCCTCCGGTTAGTAGGTTAGTCCCAAATATGATATAAAAGTGTAGAGTAAAGCCCATAAACATCCAAAACGAGTAATACAATAGCATGGAACAATCAAAAATTATAGATACATTGGAGACGTATCATACTTGAACCAAATGCTATGGAAATCTTCAAGGACTGTCACACTAGCAAGAAGAAGGGCATGACTACACCAGTCAAAGGCGCTGTTGTAAGTCCTTAATCCTCATGCCTTTTAACTACTACTTACTCTGACTTGTGCCTTGAACTGCATGGTTTGCAGCCAATGTCTATTACTCTTTTCAATTTTATACACAATTGTCTTAGCGTATCATTGCACCTTACAAGGTTTAAAAGAGAGGAGTGATGTTCCTTTGATCTTGACATGTAATCTAGTTCCGTGATGGACTTGCCCACACAACGTTACAATTGCCTGTTTGTCTGTTCTCAGTTGTTTTGTGATATGAATGATATCATACTATGCTTACCGTATTATAAACTTCGTCTCTTTATCCTTAGCCCTCAATACAATGTGAAGAAATAGACAATACATTAGCGATGGTACATGGTCATATGTTTGGAACCTGGTTTTATTATGTACTTTGCGATAAAATACAACTAATATTTTCCATGGGTTCACCAGAATAAGTTCTGTATATAGACCAAAGCTATTTTGTTTGGTTTTGCTGCCTCCTTAATATCTTTTATTCTGGTACTACTAATGTAAAAAAAACTTGACTTTTTAGCGAGCTATGGAAAAAATGGTGGAACCGCCACCTTTTGAAGGTGGCGAGGCAACTATAACTGCAATGTCAGCTCTTGCTGCAGTGGGTCAGTACTTGTCCACTAACAGTGCCAAAAGCACATTCCTGTATAATACTAGGTTGGTTGTTAAGGCAATCTCGTCCAAACTGCCTCATGATCAAGATATGCAAGCTCAAAACAATGTTGTATCTGCGCTCCAGACACAAGTCCATTCCCTAACAGAGACCCTTTGTGAAACAAGGAGAGACATTGTTCGATGTTGTCAAGATATGCATGGTAATGAAACCAGACTATCAGACATTTGCTATGTTGTTCAAGAGCCTAGGAGAAATGAAGGCGAGGGTTATGGTGCTCCATCGGACAATACAACATGAAAATGTAACAGTCAGGTCAAATGAACTTAGCTTCTGAAATTCTGGTGGTGCATTTATCTGCTAGACTGTTAAGTTTTATGCCAACCTTCCTTTTGTTATATAGTTGTAATTTGTTTTGGTGTGATACAAAATTTGTTCTTAACATGCAGCCACCGGCTGAAGAAAACAGCACGCCATTTTTGTGTAGTGTAGGGTGTTCCCTATATTTGCACTGTTGGTGATCTTTGATGCCGAGTGGATGTAATCTGTGCAATCGCCTTAATAGCCTAGCGTTAGTTTTGGCCTTATTTATTTCCTAGTCTTCTTTTTCCCTGGTTTGCTAGTGGCCGCAACAACCATGGGCCATATACGGGCCGTAGGATCCATGGGTCTCCTACGGGCCGTCAATAAATGGGCCTCCAACAGGGCCGTAGAATCGGTGGGCCTCGGGCCGTCAGATTAATGGGTCTACACGGGCCATAAACGGGCGTAATTGGTATTGGCCCAGCATGGTAACGGGCCGTTAATAGGCCGGAGGACAGCAAAGGCTTAATTCTGTCACAGGCATAACGGGTCATTAATGGG
The DNA here is from genome assembly GCF_002162155.2 of Triticum dicoccoides. Taxonomy (NCBI): domain Eukaryota; kingdom Viridiplantae; phylum Streptophyta; class Magnoliopsida; order Poales; family Poaceae; genus Triticum; species Triticum dicoccoides. The sequence continues at coordinate 332,303,993 of NC_041393.1, read as the reverse complement.
CCAGAATATAGGACGGGATGGAAACGGCGCAATGGGTTAACAGGCCAAAAACGGGCCGACTCTTGCCATGGGCCGAATTTGGCCCATTAGGGGAACAGGCTAGTAACGGGCCGAAAGTAATCGAGGCCAGAAAGGAGCCCAGAAACCTATGGGCCGTCAATAGGCCGAAAGCTAACATGGGCTGGAAACGGCCCATGTGAATCACGGCCGGTTAACGGGTATAAAGAAATTTACTGTTCATTATGGGCTAGAGTCACCGTGGGCCTCTAAAGGGCCTAAAGATACAAATCCCTCATATGGGCCGAAAGACGTCGTGGGCATACATGGGCCGGAAGTGAAATGGGCTGGTGTTATATTCGATGGCCAACATGACGTTGTTGGGCCGATTTCCGTTAGAGCCTAACGGGTCGTGAGTTACCGGGCCGTAAAATGGGCTATTTGCAAAGAGACCATTAACAGGCTTTTCATGGGCCAGCCCGTTAACTTTTGCCCAAGTCAAACGGGCCGGCTTTGTAAGCTAAATGGGCCAGTGGTGGGCTGTGGCACGTGTCGACATATCATAGGCGCCTATCTGACCCACTGACGAGCTGACACGTGTTTCATCCGGCCAATAAGAATTTTACACGTGGAAATTTCCCATTGGTCCGGGCTGTTAACGGGTTATCAGATCCAAAACCCGACCCGATAGCTTAATGGCATTCCGTTACAGTGGATGCCATGTGTCGGTCACCCTTGACGAAAGCACTTCTGTGACGCGCGATTTATCGTCATGGAAGTGGACACCTCCGTTCTGATAATTTTGGTAATGTCAGGGAACACTTCTACTACAGCAAAGGTATGACTATCTTGATTCTGTCATAAAATCGTCATGGATGTACATGCATGACAAAAAACAGAACCTACTGTGACAAACATGTATCATCACGGAAGTGTATTTTTTTGTAGTGTATGTGACTCCACTATTTGTCCAATTAGTTTTTGTTTTGGTGGTTTATACTTTGAATAATTTGCTACTCTTGGGGCTGCTGTAGATGAGCTTGCATGATGAATTCTTAGTGTTCTAAGTAGTTTGAATGCTTGTTATGGCCTCTATGTATCCCTAGGAGTAGTTGCTATCAATCTTGCAAAGTTTTGTTGACAAAATTTTGTCACCTCAAAAGTTTTATTTTCAGAAAATTGTACGTAGATACGACGAACCTGTTTGGAAGGAGGTCCTCGATGAGACAATCCTCGGGGGCATCTTCTAGTGTCAGTTCTGCTCGCCGGTCGTATGTGGAACCAAGTGAAAGTTCCACGCGTGATGCTGCCACCAAAACATGCTTATGGCCTTGCGATGAATATATGGTGCGTGTGGGCATTAAGGAGGACTTTGAGCAATATGTTCACAATGCTGGCTTCGGTCCCTACCTTTCAGATAAGTTTGAACAACACCAACTTCTCACTCAGAAATTTGCCAAAAGATTTACATTTTTCCCTCGTGAGTCTAGGGTGTCTTTTATGCTTTATGATAATCCATTCACCATCTCACTGAAGAAGTTTGATTACCTTTGCAAACTGCCATATTGGGGTTCGCTTGATGAACCATCGAAGGCTGAGTACGAGTCCTTCTTGACTGGCCTTTGTTACGGTGAAAATAGGGGAGTGACACAAGGCAGAATAAAGAGCATCCACTTTCCCGCAATTCAGTATTTTGCATTATTTAATGGGAAATGCATAGTAGGCAAGCAAGACTGTAGCATACTGTGTGAGCAAGACTTGAGCCTCATTCACACTGCTCTCACTGGTGAATGGAACTATAACCTTGGAGCGATTGTTGCACGTAGACTTCAGAAAAATTCTAACGGTGGCTGGTTCTATGGGGGAATTTATGCCACACATTTGGCACGAGAACTGGGTGTTTCACCTTTGCCCTTTGACCCTATCCTACCCATGCAGTATTTAGATTTTTAGGCTTTAAAAAGCCATAAGATCCTCAAAGGAAAAATTCATGACTTCACTTATAATTTGTTGTTTAACCAAACATTTCTTGTGCACACACATTTGCATGCGCCTACTCTTTTTGATTATCACAGCAAGGGGAGATATTTTGTTCTTGAAAGCGAGGCTCGAGCTCATAATGCAGCAGTGGTGGCAGCACGGCGTGCCGAGGCATCCGCACCGAGAGCCTCTGTGAGCTTCCACGCAGACTTCTACCCTCCAGGCTACTGACCGATCACCAACTTAGGCCAAACAGCATAAGCTTGGGGGAGTATGTGTTTCTCACCGACATTATATTCATGTTCATGCATGTCATTCTATTTGTCGGTGTTCACACTTTTTCACTGTATCATCCATGCTTAGATTTATTTTCTTGCTTTCTTCTTGTGTGTTTGAAAATCTTAAGAAAAACCAAAAAAAATAGTTGTAGTAATTTACTTTCTATGCATGCTTAGTAGTAGTATTAAAAATAAAATCCAAAAAGATTTCCTTGTTCTTCTTTTGCTTGTTGGGAGCTTTCCCATGTAAATAGTTTTTCTCGTTTTTGCTTTTCCCTTTTATTTGCCCATTCTTGAAAACTAAAAACTCCAAAAATATTTCAGTGTGTTTCTCTGAACTTATTTTCTTTTTATTCGAGTTGTACCAAGGAGAATACCACTATGAAAATTTTGAGTGGCTCTCATATGAATAATTGTTGAACTAATAAGAGCACATTTTACCCTATCTTCTCCTGTTGAATAAAATGTCTTGCAGATTCCAGCTTAGTCCATGGCACTCTTGCACTATTATTGTTTTCATATCATTCGGTCGTGCAAGTGAAAGGCAATAATGACGACATCCGATGAACTGGTCGTGGCAAGGAGAAACTGGTATGGACTCAACTTGTTCTGTTTTTGTAAATATGTTTAACCTAGTATCCATGATTCAGCCCATTATGATTAAACATGTTTGCAATGACAATTAGAGATTATAGTTTCTCATGCCATGCATAAGTAGTTGGGAGTTGATAATGATTTATCTTGGATATCAACACAGCGTTAAAATGATTGTGATGTAGTATGATGATATGGTATCCTCCACTGAATGTTCGAGTGGCTTGACTTGGCACATGTTCATGCATGTAGTTGAATCAAAACCAACATAGCCTCTATGATATTTATGTTCATGGTGTTCATATCCTACTCATGCTAGTGTCCAGTATTACTTATGAATAATGCATGGTTATGATCATTGTTGCTCTCTAGCTGGCCGCTTCTCAATCTTAATTGCTAGACTTCGCCTGTACTAAGTGGGAACTCTGCTTGTACATCAAAAACCTTGAACCCAAATTTATTCCAGATGAGTCCACCATACCTACCTCTATGTGGTACTACCCTGCCGTCGTAAGTAAATTTTCATGTGCCACCTCTAAACACTTCTAAAAATTATCCTTTTTGTGTGCCTGGATCATTCGTGGAACGATAGGAGGTGGTCAGTATCTTCCATGCTAAGCAGGTTATTCTCAGGTCGAGTGTTTATTCACTCGCCATCGCACGAGAAAATGGGTGGTAATAGGGATGCCCAGTCCCAAACTTCAAACAAGAAAAGGAGTTCATCTCTTAAATAATCAAACAAAAACTCCCAATGGAGTCAAAACCTTTACATTTCTGCTTGGAACCGCAACTAGCGTGCTTAGCATGGAAGATAGTGATAACTGATGGTCGTGAAGTGAATAAGAAGGGTGTATATCCCAAAATATCATTTATCTCTGTTTTAAAAATTGAGCTCTGGCACTTTTCTGCAAATCACTGCTTCCCTCTGCAAAGGGACTATCTATTTACTTTTATGTTGTGTCACCACCTTCTAAAACAAGCACCAGAAACTGAGTAGAACACAACTGTCATGATTTATGCATTATGTGTAGCTAATGTTGGGTGCATCATGAGTGGATATTTTCTACCATGAATTACAATGTTTAGTCGCTGCTTAAACTTTGGAGGTGCTCTGCATTTATGTATTGCGGTCTTAGAAAGGGCTAGCAAGATACCACTATTGTCATATTATATAATGGTTGTTTTGACAATGTGTTGTTGTTTGAGATATTTTATTATTGCTCGCTAGCTGATTATGTCAATGATATGAGTTATTAATCTTTAAATGTTATTGTTGACATGGTTAGTTATATTGTTGGCTGAAAACATGGGTGTTGTTTAAGCTTATTTATGCAGACAAGAGCAAAAGAGTTCGTAAAAGTTTTCTTTCTCACTTTCAATTTATCAACTGAATTGCTTGAGGATAAGCAAAGGTTTAAGCTTGGGGAGTTGATACATCTCCAACGTATCGACTTTTTCTCACGCTTTTCCTCTTGTTTTGAACTCTAATTTGCATGATATGAATGAAACTAAACCCCGGACTGACGCTGTTTTCAGCAGAACTACCATGGTGTTGTTTTTGTGCAGAAATAAAAGTTCTTAGAATGGAACAAAACTTTGCAAGGAATTTTTATGGAATAAAAGAGGATTTTTGGAGCCAAGACCCACCAAAGAGGGGCCCCTGGGTGGGCACAACCCACCAAACCGCGCCTCCCTCTCCTGGCGCGCCTAGGTGGGTTGTACCCACCTGGTGGCCCCGCTGACGATCCCCCTGATACTATAAAATCACATTATTCCAGAAAAAAATTAGGGAGAAAGAATTATCGCGATCAACGAGACGGAGCCGCTGCCAAGCCATGTTCTTCCTCAGGAGGGCAGATCTGGAGTCCGTTTGGGACTCCGGAGAGCGGGATCTTCGTTCTTCGTCATCACCAACCCATCTCCATCGCTAATTCCATGATGCTCCCCACCGGGAGTGAGTAATTCCTTCGTAGGCTTGCTGGTCGGTGAGGAGTTGGGTGAGATTCATCATGTAATCGAGTTAGTTTTGGTAGGGCATGATCCCTAGTATCCACTATGTTCTTAGATTGATGTTGCTATGACTTTGTTATGCTTAATGCTTGTCACTTTGGGCCCAAGTGCTATGAACTCGGATCTGAACTATTTATGAATTCATCATTATATCCATGTTTTAGATCCGATCTTGCAAGTTATAGTCACCTATTACGGTTATGATCCGACAACCCCGGAGTGACAACAACTGGGCCCACTCTCGGTGATGATCGTAGTTTGAGGACTTCATGTATTCGCTATGTGTTAATGCTTTGTTTCGGTTCTCTATTAAAAATAGGCCTTAATATCCCTTAGTTTCCAATATGGACCCCACTACCACGGGAGGGTAGGACAAAAGGTGTCATGCAAGTTCTTTTAATAAAGCATGTATGACTATTTACGGAGTACATGCCTACATTATATCGACGAACTAAAGCTAGTGTCATATCGCCCTAGGTTATAACTGTCTCATGATGAATATCATCCAACAAGTCACCGATCCAATGCCTACGAATTTATCTTATATTGTTTTGCTAAGTTACTACTATTGCTACTCCTATCGTTACTGCTACAATATCACTGTTACCACTGTTACCGTTACCATTGATGTTGTCACTACTATCTAAACTATCAAACTACTTTGCTACTGATCACTTTGATGTAGATAATTAATCTCCAGGTTTGGTTGAATTGACAACTCAGTTGCTAATACATTCAAATATTCTTTGGCTCCCCTTGTGTCGAATCTATAAATTTGGGTTAAATGCTTACCCTCGAAAACTATTGCGATCCCCTATACTTGTGGGTTATCAAGAGAACCTCCTATAAAATCCAGCATGACCAAGGAAACTTCTTATACCTTTGATGTCCTTAGGACACATCATCTTTTCAATAGCATGTACTTTAGCTTTATCAACTTCAATACCTCTTTCAGAAATTTTATGCCCCAAGACAATACCTTCATTAACCATAAAGTGCCACTTCTCCCAATTCAAGAAGAGATTAGTTTCTTCACATCTCTGCAAAACTCGACCAAGGTTGCTTAAGCAATCATCAAAATAAGTTCCATAAACGGAGAAATCATCCATGAAAACCTCAACAATCTTTTCACAAAAGTCGGAGAATATAGCAGTCATACATCTTTGAAAGGTAGCAGGGGCATTATATAAACCAAAAGGCATACGTCTATAAGCAAAGGTACTGAAAGGGCAAGTAAAAGCGGTATTTTCTTGATCCGCTTTTGACACATGTATTTGAGAGAAACCAGAATAACCATCTAGAAAGAAAAAATGTGTATGTTTGGATAATATTTCTAGCATTTGATCAATAAAAGGTAGAGGGTAATGCTCTTTTCTAGTAGCTTTATTTAATTTGTGGAAATCAATTACCATTCTATAACCTATAACAATTCTTTGTGGGATCAATTCGTCCTTATCATTAGGAACAACAGTAATACCTCCCTTCTTAGGGACACAATGGACAAGACTTACCCACTGGCTATCAGCGACATGATAAAATATACCTGCCTTCAGAAGCTTTAGTATTTCATTTCTTACCACTTCTTTCATCTTAGGGTTTAACCGTCATTGATAATCAACAACTGGTTTAGCATCTTTCTCCAGTTTTATTTTGTGCTGGCATAAAGTGGGACTAATGCCCTTAAGATCATCAAGAGTATATCCAATAGCAGCACGATGCTTCTTCAGAGTTTTCAATAATTTTTCTTCTTCATGCTCTGAAAGGTTAGCACTAATAATAACGAGATATATCTTCTTTTCATCAAGATAGGCATATTTAAGAGTACCAGGTAATTGTTTAAGCTCAAACACGGGATCTCCCTTGGGTGGAGGAGGATCCCCTAGGATTTCAACAGGCAAGTTGTGTTTCAAAATAGGTCCCTGTTTAAAGAATACTTCATCTATTTCCCTTATTTCATTCATAAACATATCATTTTCATGGTCTAGCAAATATTGTTCTAAAGGATCATTAGGAGGCACGACAATAGAAGCAAGACCAATAATTTCATCTCTACTGGGGAATTCTTTATCATGGGGTTGTCTACAAAATTTAGCAAAATTAAAGTCATGAAACATATCCCCTAACCCAATAGTAACAATGTCCTTTTCGCAGTCTATCCTAGCATTAACAGTATTCAAGAAGGGTCTACCAAGTATAATGGGACAAAAGTCATCTTGTGGGGAACCAAGAACAAGAAAATCTGTAGGGTATTTGATTTTCCCACACAAGACTTTGGCATCTCTAACAATCCCAATTGGTGATATAGTACCTCTATTGGCAAGCTTAATAGTAACATCAATATCTTGTATCTCAAAAGGTGCAATATCATGCATAATTTCTTTGTATAGGGAATGAGGTATTGCACTCGCACTAGCACCCATATCACATAAGCCATGTGTTGGTGTACAAAACTATGGGTACTTCTGTACCCCTTGTGCACGGACGGTCGCAGCCACGCCTTCAGCAGGGTTTGGTGAAGCAGGAAGGACGGCAGGAGGCAGGACAGGTACAAAGAATATCAAGACAGATGATTAGAGTAGCAAGCAGCAAGAGGCGAGCAGGGCCACGCCCGGCAAAAAGCATTGCCGAGGCGACTTGCGAGGCCCCCGGCAAGTTCCTTGCCGGGGCAGCTTGCAAAGATACCAGCAGGGCCACCACCCTTGGGGTTGAGAGCTCTGACACCATCGACAATGTTAAGGACCACGGTTTGGAGAGCGCATGCCTGGTAGCATGCATCCCCTCACAAAGATTGGCGACCCACGAATCCACGTGGGATCAGAAGACGAAGACCCCCGGCAAGACCCTTGCCGGGGACGACTCCAAGGCCCCCGGCAAGCCTTGTCGGGGATGATCGCTGGGCCGCGGCCAGACCCGCACCCGGCAGGGTTTCGCCACTTACCACTCCAGTGCAACGATAAGCACGCCAGCTAAGCAGGCGCCTGCGTGGCGGCATGCAGATCTTCGTGGAAGCATACCTTTTCGCCAACACAGCAGCTGGTTGGCCACCGTGGCGCTGCATGCCTTGTCGGCCCGGACGCGTGGCGATGCGAGGAAGAGTAGTGAAGGATGAGATGGCCTCTGTTGTCGTCCCCAATAAAGCGAGAGGACACGTAGGCGACGCATTAAATGCGCTTGTCCTATGTTGACCGAGCGATAAGTTCGTACCATTGTAGCTTGCCACCTCTTGTGTGCCACTGTGACGACCCCTTTGTGTATAAAAGGAGGCCCGAGGAGCACAGAGAGGGGATTCAGACTTTTGGACAAAGCATGCATCATAGCTAGTTGAAGAGCTCAAGAACACACATATAACCAGATAAAGCGGGACTAGGGTATTAAGCATCCTTGCGGCCCAAACCTGGATAAAAATCCTCTGTGTGCTAACGGCTCGACCTGCTCTTCGTGCAACTAACCCCCCGCCGAACGTAGAAGGGATCCTTGTGACCCCATAGGTGATCGGTTTCCCCGACATCTTTGGCATGCCAGGTAGTGGCGGAATTAGTTGTGAGAATCTGGTATGTTAGTTAGGACAGCAGTTTCTTCGTCGCCATGGCGCCGAAGAAGAAGACGACCGCAGCGATCGGCCCGTCTGGGGCCGCTCCGCCCACACCCGTGCGAACGGGCGACGGGGCGGATGCCAGTGGTGGAGGAGATCGAGATCGTCCACACCATCCGCATACAAGAGAGGCCTGCCCGAGGCCACGACAAGAAAGAGGAGGATGACGATCGTGATGATGACGATGAATCCACCGAGCATGAGTTCCAGAAGGCGACAGAAGTCATTTGTGTCGACGGAGGTGCTTCGCTGCATTCTTCCCACTGCCAACTGAAACAATGGGCGCATGATATTAATGCAACGGAACCAATGGTCGACGCCTAGAAGCCGTTGAGGTGGTCTCACACGCCTATCGTTTTCGACGCGGAGGATCACCCTGATCGCATCACTGCGGTCGAGTGTTTGCCGTTGTTGGTATCCCCAACAATACGCAACCTCAAGGTGACGAAGATGTTAGTTGACGGTGGGGCCAGCCTTAACTTGATCTTGCACAACATGGTCAAGAGGCTGCAGATCCCCGATGAAAATCTCGAGGAGACGGGCACGTTCCAAGGGATCAATCCGAGGAGAAGTCAGCCCAAGGGAAAGGTCACGCTACCAGTTACATTTGATGGCGACCTCAGCTACAGGATGGAGAGGATCATTTTCGATGTCGCTGAGATCCTGTTGCCATACAACAGGATTCTTGGGCGCCCCGTGCTGGCCAAGTTACTGGCGGCGTCGCACTACGCCTACAACAAGTTGAAGATGCCTGGACCGATGAGCATCATCACTATCGGCTGTGATAGGAAGGACGCGCTTATCTGCGCCAATCAGCTCTATCAAGAGGCGGTTGCAGCATCTGCCGCCAAGGCACCTGGTCCTGCCACCGGGAAGAGGACTAGTAAGGCTTCGGCCGCCAACAAGACTCCTGGCTCCGACAAGGGCTCCTGTACCCTCTCTGGAAAACACGCCTCCTTGGAGTGTTGTGTTTCCGCTAGAGATGTACCAGAGAGCTCTACTGGCAAGAGCAAAAAGTCCAAGGCGGCCCGCCGGAAACCAAGAAGGTATCTGTCAAGGAGGATGGCATGGGCAGAGCTTTTGTCATAAGCTCCACCCTTGACAGCAAATAGGAAAGCGCGATCGTTGCCTTCCTGCGGGCGAATGTCGACGTGTTTGCATGGCAAGCATCCGACATCCCCGACGTTCCTAGGGAGGTGATTGAGCAACATCTTGTTGTCTGCCCTCATGCATGGCCCGTCAAGCAGAAGGTTAGAAAGCAAGCTTTGGAGCTACAAGAGTTTATCATCGAGGTGATCAGGAAGTTGGAGGCGGCAGGTTTGGTCAAGGGAGTTCTCCACCCGACGTGGTTGGCTAATCCGGTCATAGTATGTAAGGAAAATGGGAGGTGGAGGCTATGTATTGACTATACTGATATCAATAAAGCTTGTCCAAAGGATCCTTTCCCATTGCCACGTATCGATCAGATAGTGGACTCCACTGCTGGGTGCGACCTGCTATTATTCCTTGATGCTTACTCAGGGTATCATCAGATCTTCATGACGAAGGAAGATGAAGAGAAAACCACGTTCATCACCCCATGTGGTATGTCTATTTTATACGGATGCCTTTCGGGTTGAAGAGTGCTGGTTCAACGTTTGCTCGAGCGGTCCAAATTGGTTTTGAGCCCCAGCTCCATAGAAATATGGAAGCTTACATGGATGACATAGTGGTCAAAACGAAAGACAAGACTACGCTCGTGCAGGACCTGGAAGAAACCTTTGCAAACTTGCGATCAACCTCAAGCTCAACCTATAGAAGTGCGTGTTCGGTGTCCCGTCCGGCAAGCTTCTTGGGTTCTTTATGTATCAACGCGGGATCGAGGCGAATCCCGACAAGATCAAATCAATCGAGCAAATTGAGGTGCCAAGACGGGTCAAAGATGTCCGAAGGCTTGCCGGCTGCGTCGCCGCCCTGAGTAGGTTCATCTCTAAGTCTGCTGAGTGTGCCCTCCCCTTTTTCAAGATTTTGAAAAAGGCGGGTCCAATGAAATGGACCCTGGAGGCAGAGGCAGCACTGCAAGATTTAAAGAGATACCTCTCCTCTATGCAAATACTGGTCGCACCCAAGCCACAAGAGTCGTTGCTGCTATACCTGGCAGCGACAAATCAAGTGGTCAGTGATGCGCTAGTGGCACAGAGGGAAGTTGAGGAAGAAGCGACAGCAGTGGCAAGGCCCTTAGGAGAAGAGTTGGACCCAGCAGGATCTGATCCCGGCAAGGGAGAACCTCCGGCAGGATCCGATCCCGGCAAAACAGCATCTGCGCAAGCAAGCGAGGTAAAGCGGAAGAAGAAGGTGGTGCAGCACCCAGTCTACTTTGTCAGCTCCCTTTTACAAGGGGCTAGGTCAAGGTACTCTGGATGCTGAAATTGCTTTTCGGCCTCCTTATGGCCTCGATAAAGCTGCCTCATTATTTTCAAGCACACAAGATCACCATCGTCACTCGCCTCCCGTTGCAACAGATTTCGCACAATCCGGATGCAACGGGGAGGATTGTGGAGTGGGCAGTGGAGCTGTCAAGCTTTGGGCTAAGATTTGAGAGTCCCTCGACGATCAAGAGCAGAGCATTGGCAGAATTCACAGCAGAATGGACATCCACGCCCGATGAAGAAGTTCAAGAAACCACCCTTCCCGGCAAAGAGGTAAGTAGTCATTGGATTGTGTACTTCGATGGGGCCTTCTCATTACAAGGTGCAGGTGCCGGCGTGTTGCTCGTCGCGCCCACCGAAGAACGCCTCAAGTACATGATCCAGATGCACTTCCCCTGGGAGAGGTCGACAAACAACACCGTCGAATACGAGGGTTTGCACGCTGGTCTCAGGATCACGACAGACCTTGGGATCAGGAAGCTTATTATCAGAGGAGATTCACAACTTGTCATCAGGCAAGTCAACAAGGATTATCAAAGCCCGTTGATGGAGGCTTACGTAGATGAAGTGAGGAAGTTGGAAGAGCGCTTTGACGATCTACAAGCAGAGCATGTTCCTCGAGCAAAGAACAACATTGCCGATAACCTGTCAAAGCGCGCTGCCCTCAAGCTACCTGTGGAACCAGGTACCTTTGTGCTTCAATTAACTCAGCCATCCATCGAGCCATCAGCAAAACAGAACAAGTGGAGGAAAGCGGGACCCGGCAAGTACTTTCCCGCAGAGCTCCTAGGAGCCGTCGGTAAGGAAGTTGTCGAGTACCCCAAGCTTGCCAAGGAGCAGCAGCCCCCAGCAGGACCCCAGGCCCTTGGCGTCGAGGCGGAGCCCTTGCCATCGAGCCCCAAGCTCCATCATGGGCACAACATATAGTCGGTTTCCTCCAAACGGGACAGCTCCCTGAGGAGCAGGAAGAAGTAGAGAGAGTAGCCCGTCGGTTCAGCATGTACCAGTTTGTGGATGATGCCCTTTACAGAAGAAGGCCAAACGGCGTGAAATTGAAGTGTATTCCTCAGGAGGACTGACTGGAGCTGTTGGCAGAGATACACGGAGGCATATGTGGCTCCCACATAGGGTCAAGAGACCTTGCGGGCAAAGCATTCCGGCAAGGTTTCTTCTGGCCCACCGCCCTCCAGGATGCGACGACACTAGTAACCAAGTGTGAAGTGTGTCAGTTTCATTCAAAGAAGCTTCATCAACCAGCTCAAGCCCTTCAAACAACCCCTCTCTCCTGGCCATTTTCGGTCTGGGGGCTCGACATACTGGGACCCTTTCCCCGCACTGTCGGAGGCTTTGAGTACTTGTACGTCGTGATTGACAAGTTCACAAAGTGGCCAAAAGTGGAGCCAGTGAGAAAGGTGACAGCGCAATCAGCCATCAAGTTCTTCAAGGGACTCGTCTGCCGTTTTGGTGTGCCAAACAGAGACATCACCGACAACGGCACACAGTTCATGTCATATCCCTAGCTTTACCTTGCACTTGGTCTATCTTGGTTGTTGCATAATGTTTAAATTTGAAAGAAACTTGAAATGGAGATTGTTTAAACCCTAGCACCAAACGAATTCAAATAGGCTCAAATAAAATCATTTTCAATAAACCCAAAATTCCCTTTGAAAATGTTCATGATTTCTGATAAAGGTGAAAACCTCTGCCAAAAATGATGAACATATTTATAGGTCATTCCTGGATTTTTGAATTAAATCATATTGTATTTGACTTTGGGTATTTAAACACTATAAATAATTTAAATGCTCAAATAATGTTGGAACTATTTGTGGGCCACTGAAATAATTCAGAAAGTGCTCATGAATATTTTCAGGATTTATAAAATTGATTTGGTTTTTAAAACTGGATCAAAAACAAACTGCAAATTAGAAAACAGAAACAAAAATAGAAAAGAGAGAGAAGGAGCTCACCTGGAGTAACCTGTGCAGCCCACCAGAGCCAGCCCAGCAGCAGCCCAGCCCAGCAGCCACTTCCCCCCTGTCGTCTTCCTCCCTGGACAGAAGGACAGGCGTGCGTGCTCGCTGCCTGCTGGCCACGCACAGGGCCATGTCCTGCTTGCCGCCTTCTCCCTGACGCGCCCAGATGGCGCCATGCACCTCCCTGCCTCTCTCTCTCTCTCACTCTCCCACGCTCTCACCCCCTTCACTGGATCCCTCTCTCTCACCACCGAGCGGGGCTCGTCGCCACCAACGCCGTCCACCGCGGCCACCGGCCACCACTCGCCTCGCCGATGCTTCCACAAGAACCGCAGGACTCCTCTCCATCTCCATGATGACGCACACAACCGGAGAAGGCCACAGTCGTCCGCAACCTCTCCTTCTTCCTCCTCAGCCATCGGACCTCGTCACCATCGATTCACAGCAACCGGAGCGCCCCCGACCTCACCGCTGGCTCTGCTTGACTCTCTGTGAACCTTCCTTCATTTCCCCTATGTCTTTCTGCTTGATTTCGAGCAGTAGCGGTTTCCACGCAAGCCCCGCACCGCCGTCCGCCATGGCCGCCTAGCTGCTCGCTCCTGAGCACCTCCACTTGGCCTTGCTGCAACAGTGTGCTCCTGGAGATCCTCAGGAACTTCCACGCTGCTTATTTTGCTCCCAACTGCCCCACAGCCCCGCGCCCGCAACTGGCCGAACTCCAGCAGCCGCCCGACTCGTCGCCACTACTGTTACGCACACCCCCAGGGCACCACGCGGCCACCATCGGATGCGCCGCACTGCCAGCTCACCGTAGTTGTGAACCACGCGTGAAGCGATGCCCTGTAGCACCGTCCCGAGCAACTCCAGCGAGCCACCGCCGCGGGATTTGGTCACCGGCGGCTAAAACGCTGTTCGCTGATGTGGCAGGGTCATTAGTGGCTAATGACGCCCTAACTAAACCCTGTTAGCCACTGTGCAGCTGACATATGGGTCCCACGCATCAGGTTTGACCGTGGCTGACCATGTTGACCTGCTGAGGTCAGCATGATGTAATGCTGACGTCATAAAGCTTCTCTGGATTTTAAATAAATAAGAAATGATTTATTAATTCCAGAAAATAGTTAAGACTTCTAAAATTCATAGTAATTCAAGCGTAACTCCAAATGAAACAAGTTATATATGAAAAATGATCAGAAAAATCCAATCTATGCATCTCTACCATTTTCATGCATATTGGAGCAACTTATAGTTGCTGTTTAGGACAAATCGTATAAATGGCTTTTGAATATCAATATATGGAGTTCGAATTTGAATCTTGGATTCAAACCAACTTCATTTGACATGTTGCTAGTTGCATTAGCTCAAATCATAGCATAATGATATGTCATGATCATGCATAATATTGTGCATTGCATTGATTGTGTTTCTTCTTTGTTTACCGGTGTTTGTCCCCTCTCAATAGACGTGTTCCAACGATGAGTTCGATGGCACCGATGAAGAACTATACTATCTTCAGAAGTGCCATGCAAGCAAAAACCCCTTGTTCATTCAGATACAATCCCACTCTCTCACTCTTGCTCTCTTTTACTGCATTAGGAGAACAACGATTCAACTATTACATGCTGCGGTAGTTGAACCCCTTTTCCTCTGCATGACCTGTCATTGCCACAGTAAATAGATGAAACCCACTAGCATGACTAGTAGTTGTTTGAGCCCTAATGTGCCTACTCATTCATGCTTGATTGTCATGCCTGCTACTGCTTAGAGTTGAGTCAGGTCTGATTCATTAGGGATGAATCGGAAAGTCGTGAACATGTCCTACTATTGAGAGCTAAGTGTGTGAACACGATTTGGTAAAGGTAGCGGTGAGAGGCCATGTAGGAGTACATGGTGGGTTGTCTCATTGAAACCGTCCTCTGGAACTGAGTTCTGTGTTCGTGATCCATGAACAGTTGCTACCACACATTGGGTTCTGGTAACTCGACCTCTCTCGACTTATTAATCAGCCTGATCTCTGTCCAGGAGTTGCAACTAGTTTCTGGTGTTTGTAGGTAGTGCTAGTAGTCTACCAAGTGGCACCCACTACAGGTGGGCTTGGGACAAACTAGGTGCAGTGGCACGGTGTACCAAGTGGCACCCGTATGGTGGGCTTGGGAACCCTGCTCACATCGTTTGGGGTCGTGAGCGACACCCCGGCCGGATCTCCTTGCGAATGGAACCCGAATAGGCGATAAACCTGGACTAGAGACTTGCGTGGTTAGTCAGGTCGTGGCCGACACCCTCGCCAGGCTTCTGCTTGAAGGTTGCTGAGATACATGATTTGTACATGGCAGTAAGTGGCGAGAGCGTGTGTGAAGAAGTACACCCCTGCAGGGTTAACATCATCTATTCGAATAGCCGCGTCCGTGGTAAAGGACCTCTGGGTTGCCTATACAGTTCATAGACAAGTGAAAGTGGATACACTAAAATTCGCAAGATAAGCGTGAGTGCTATGGATGGCGTTCTTGTAGGGAGACGGGAGCGGATCCATAGTGGTGTATTGATATGGTGAATATGTGGACTCATGTGCACCACCTCAAAAGAGTTACTTGCAGTCGTAGTTCGGGATAGCCACCAAGTCAAAGTTGGATTGTTGCTGTTAAACCCCATCATCCCTTTGTTGATAATGATGCATATGTAGCTAGTTCTGATGTAAGTCTTGCTGGTTACATTTGTACTCACGTTTGCTTAATTTATGTTTTTGCAGAGAGACTTCAGTCTCACTAGTAGTTCCATGTAGACTTCGACGTTTAGCTTGATGCCTCAGCTACGATCTTGTGCCCTCGGCAGGATCTTATGGATAGTCAGGCTTCTCAGACCTTTTCATTTGTAGCTGTCTGTACTCAAACATGTTGTGCTTCTGTTGTTTGTACGCTCTGAATGTTGGGTCATCAGACCCATGATTGTAATAGCTCGCTCCTCGGAGCCTAATGAATAAATACTCTGAGTCATAGAATTTCGTTGTGATGCCATGTTGTATTTGCACATATCGAGCATATTGTGTGTATGTTATTGAAATGCTTGGTATGTGTGGGATTCGACAACCTAGTTGTTTATTCTTGGTATCCTCTCTTACCGGGCAATGTCTCCTAGTGCTTCCACTGAGCCATGGTAGCTTGCTACTACTCTGGAACACTTAGGCTGGCCGGCATGTGTCCTTCTTCGTTCCTGTGTCTGTCCCTTCATGGAAATGTCATGTGTTGTTCCTTTAAGTCCTTGTATCTTGCTACGACTTGGGTTCATACATTGTTGATCGACACATTCGTTGCTGGGTCATGTATGCCTGTCCCTGTAAGTTAGCGCCACCTTGGGTTTACGACTAGTCATGTCGGTCCGGGTTCTTTGTCATATGGATGCTAGCGACACTATCATATACGTGAGCCAAAATGCGCAAATGGTCACGGGCCAGGTGAGGTGGCACCCGTGGGAATACCGTGCGTGAGGCCGCAAAGTGATATGATGTGTTACATGCTAGATCGGTGTGACTTAGGATCGGGGTCCTGACAGCTTTGGTATCAAAGCTTGACCGCTAGTAGGATTACCAAGCCAAATTGGTCGAAGTTGAGTCTAGAAATTCTTTAGTTATATAAGGGAATTGATTGTGGATGGGAACGTAAGGCTCTTTTTACTCCTTTACCTTATGTCCTTCTAATCTGAGTCATCCTATCTTTCCTACGGGGTTAAGGAACTAGGCTTCTTCTCTTTTATCAGGATCACGTGTTACTAATCCATAGACTTATAGGAATGATGGATTCAAGTCTCAGTTCAGTCTCTACTACTTCCATGTGTTCATAGTTTGTCTCGGAACTTCGATATTGTGATGTTGAGTGGTTACGCCACCATTTTTGCAGGATGTCTCAAATCTTTTTGAGCATTTGCAACTGTTATGTTGTCCGAGTCATCCCAGGTTTCTAAATAATCTGATGCATTTGCAAATTCCTTCCTCCCGTTCCCGATGTTCCTTTGTGCCAGTTTAACCACACTAATCGGTGAGTTGAGGTATTATATTGCCTCAACATATATGTTGGAGTTATTATTATGACCTAGGTGTCTTAGAGGATCACCTAGTAATCTAGCCATGATTTGTGTTCCCAGTGTGATGATTCTGGCCGTCATTCTCGAAAGCATCCCGTGATGCCATTTAGTTGGTAGGTATTCTATTCCTGGGTTTTGAACCCGATATTCAGTCTACCTACTTCATGTTGTTAGTGTTTTCTCGTTCCTTCAGGTTATTAGTAACCTTTGCATTAGTCCTTGAGGTCCGTGGTATTTCCTTCTTCCAAATACTATGAACCGCTTATGGCAGAAGTTCTTTGAGCCAAAAGATCACAGCAAGAGTGCTCTCGATGAGTTCTCCTTTCTATATTGTGACACTGCCAGTTCTACCCTTCGGCATGGGTTATCCGAAAGAAATATGTTGAACTCGTTTGACATGCTAATCCATGCATCCACAACTCAGAAAATCATATGTTCTTTTGAGTTGTCCCATTTTAGTTGTCTTCCGGCCTTCGTCTATCAATTGATAGTCAAGAGTATGTGTGCATTCGTTAATCGATGCCTACTACTCTTGTGGTCCGTCAAGCCATTCTATTTCAGAATGACTAGGAGAGACAAACTCCAGAACCTCATCCATATCCAGGATTGGGTCAAAGTAGTTGTACTCCGCAGATCAAAATGCCAATCTAGCTTCTGTTCTGTTCCACCTTGGAGTATTATTATCTTTATATCAAGAATATCATGGAATTGCACACCACCCTATGAACTCTTGATACAGTGATACTTCTTGCCCTCATTATTCATTCCTCAGTTATGTGTTGTCGCAACCGGAATGCCGACAAGTGAATCGTGATGTGTGAAATCAATACTCCTAGCAACCTTGTTGATTGGCAGATAATGGACAACAATTTCATTCTTAGCGTGTTGGTTCTTGAATCATCATTCTAAGGTAGGTTGTGCTACCTAGTCCTTATTTCTTGGTGCACTCTTCAATCAATGAGTTAGGGTTGTGTCAACCCCTTGCTTATTTGATCGCATCGTCTTGCCCCGAAAGCAAGATTGCTCCCGAGCTTAATAACATATCGATGGTTCGTCATTTTCCGATTATCTTCTCGGAGGTATTACCAGGTTGTTCCCTGACCCATATGTTGATCTCGTGATCAAGTTGGTTTCTTGTAGGGCACCCATTCTCCAAGATTCTGCGTTGGATACCCCTGAGCTAGTTAGTTAAGCTAAACAACAACTTGGAGAGTTGGAAGATAAAAACTGCCTGACCTAGTTCATTTTCAAAGGGATATCCTTGTGTTGTGTGTGTTGAAGAAAGATGATATTTTCATCGATTGATCCTCGTGACCAATTGTTGGAGCTATGATCTTATTTAGTCTTTGATTTGAGTGTGGGCTATCATCAAATCAAATCAGAACCAACGATGTTCATAATGTTGGCTTACTCGTGGTTGATCCCTCGAGCATACGCCATTACATCTTTTGGTCTGACCAATGCTATCACTTGTTCACATAATTATGGAATTCCATCTAAATGGAAACCTGGATGAATTGTTGTTGAGCCCATCGACAACATCCTTATCTCCCCATGATTTTGTTGAACATTAAGCTAGTGTTGGAAACTTTATAAGCATTGCCTTCATGTCCCATTCATGATGCATATGTTCGGATGGAAGAGTTGACTTCCTCTAATTCACGTGCACCTGGTGTAAGTTGCCACCGTGGATCCGAGGAAGATTGTTTTTGCTTCCTTTGGAGTCATCCCAAGTCAGTCATGCATGTGCAAAGTATACTGTGGTTTGGTAGATTAATTACCTCCACTCCATATGTATTCTGTAGCACACCAAGCCACTGATTGATTTATTCAAGGACAAGAAGTTCCTTCTTAAGAGCATGCCTTATGTAAGGACTTTGATATCCTCGATGATGGTTTCCCAACCTAAACTTGGTAGTCTTTTATTATAAGACTACTATGTGGTCATGCCTGTCTCGGACAGTGTGTTCACATGTGTGTAGCAGAACTAGCTCATGTTTTGGAGCTTGCTATCGCAGTTAATTCCCCGAGAATCTCGCAACGTCATCTCGTCGATTTGTGTTGCAAACTTTCATTTTCCTTTCTAGACTTAATGAGTCTAGAATATCCTGACACCAACCAGATCTGAATCTTAGGCTGATATGATGGTTGGAATGTTTCCCAAGAGCTGTAATATTGTTCTCTCTGTAACCCGGTAAAGTGGATGTCGTGGCTAAAACACCCAGCCGGAAGACCCATTAGGCTATGTTTGGTTGCTAGGGGAGATAGTCCCGGGGTAGAGAGGCCTTGGTCAAAATATTCTTGACAAAATTAAAACCACGTGGAAGATTCGCTTTACCATTTGGGTGCCTCGGTGGGGTGGGGATTTATTTCAGCAACTTCTTCCGCGAGGTGTTGGGGCTTACGCAGCTGGAGGAGGATCAAGCACGCCACGCACCTGCTCCATCATATACCATCTGATTCATGTGGCCGTCGAGCGTGTTTATCCGTCCATAACTGCATGCCTCATCTACAGCAAGCCATGGAGGAGCAGCGCAATGGGCGCCGTCGCCCTCGCTGGAGGGGTGGAGCGGGGAGGTGGGGGGAGGAGGCGGGGGTCGCTTCCGGACGGAGGATGGTGGAGGCTGGATGGAGGAGAGCGGAGCACTCGATCTTGTCGCCGCCGCCTCTTGTTCGCGAGACAGAGCGACGAGGGTTTCGTCCCCAACCTCATCAGGCGTGGAAGCCTCACCCGGGGAAAGTCGTGCATAGAGCAGGGTTGCCCCGATCGCATGGGCCTCCAAATGCGCTGGCGGATCGCCCGGGGATAATTTCTTCCATGGTTTCTCGGCCCGGGGAATCGGCAGGGATCCCGGAGGTATCCTGTGAAACCAAATGAGGCCTTATTGTAGTATCTTGATTGTGGAAGTTGGCCACCTCCCCATAAGGATTTCATAGGAATTACTCCAGTAGTTGTTCCTTATGGATTTTTTGTGCTCCGGAAGTCCGAACTTTTACTTGATGTTCTAGATATCAAACCATATCAATGAATGGGTTACGCTAGCACATCAAGGAGAACATTAGAAGCGGAGTGCTAAATGTCTCCCGGTCGATCATCCAGATTTTTTCCCGTTGGCCACGCTAAGGTGAAGTCTGAGAAGGTGTTGTCTTCCTTTGCATCTGCATTGTCCATCACTGTTCATCATGGTAGTACGAGGTGTCACCAAGATCTTTGCTTAGGTGTTGGTAAAACCTTAATGAATATGGAAATTCTCAAGTTCTTGAGAGCATGCTTAGTCACTGGGTTATATCCTCGGCATCATCTGGGATGTGCCTTCCGTTTGCTGAGATGTCTTATAACTCTAGTTTTCTTTCCAAACTGAGTATGCTTTTCCTTCGAACTCTTTCAAACAATCGATTGTGATTGTCTTAGGCTGGTATAAAGAGTCTCAATGATCTAGATATCAAAAGTAATTCTTTTTGCCACTTCAGGAAAAATCATGCAAGTCACCTTCCCTAATGTAACATCCCAAATTTCCATTTTGGCATGTTATACATAGATCATCCATGCATATCATATTTTATTGTTTTTCGTTTGCAATACTCGAAATCCTAAGCAACTCAAGGACCCTCGGAGAGAGTTGGGGATTTTCCGATTTTCATATTTGAGTTTTATCAAATACTGAAGACGAGGATTTTGATTTTAATTATTTTTTTCTCTCTGGAAAATATTTCATCTCAAATAAACAAATGAGGGGAGATAATATGACGTCTCCAAAATAATTGAAATATCGGAGGAAAAATGTTAAAAACATTATTTGGTTTTTATTTGATGTTATTGGGGATTTTATTTGCCCTAGAAAAATTTGCATGTTTTAAAAGTTGCATTTTAGGGGCCAAAAAAAGTTCATCTCTTTCTAAATATTCCATTTAGACGGAGAAAACTTGTTTTGGAATTTTTAGATTTTTATTTATTTTCCTAGGATTTTTCTAAGTCGGCGGAACATTTTTTTAAAAAAAACCGTGCCCGACCGGGCCAAGGACCCAGCCAGGCCGGCCCGCCTCGCTGCCGCCTCCCCGCGCGCGCCTCCGTGCGCCGCACGGACGCCGAGGAGAGTCGGAGCCGGACTCCTCCCCGGGCCCCCCCCTTACCCAAGCCGGAGCCGCCCCCCTCCTTAAATACCGCCGCCCCGCTGCCCTCACCACCACCCCGCCACCACCCGCCACCACCGCCGCCGCGCCCTGCCCGAGCCGCCGCCGCCGCCTTCATCCCGTCGAGCCCCGCCGCCCCTCGCCGAGCCCCGCCGGAGCCGCCCGCCCTGCCGGACGACCTCGCCGGAGGTAGCCACCCCGCCGTCGGTGTTTTTTTCGAATAAAAGCCCCTTCGGTTTTTTTTTGAGAAAAAAAAAACCCTAGTTCGTTTTTTTATAGATCGGTTTTATTCTTCGATTTATTTTCTTAGCGAGCGTTTGCTCGTTCGGTTGTTTTAACGAACGTGTTCTTCGTTTAGTTTCTGCTAACGAACGTTCGTTCGTTTAGCCGTTTGTCGTTTTTCTTTTTATCGGATTTATTCCGCGATTATTCTGATCGTGATTTCCGATCCGATGTTTGAACCTGTTTATCTTTTCGCTCGTTTATCGGAATCAGGCGATTCAAGCACCTGGAGTTTCATCTAGAAACCATCTTTCCGATTAATCAACTCAAACAAGTTTTTATCTCTGTAAAATTTGACCCTAGTTCAGATTAGTAAACGGATCTTATTTCTTCCGCCGTTTGAGTTTCCTTGCTCCGTTTGATTTGATTCTTTTTGCAAACCGGAGTTCTTAAGTTGAACTCTCCGGTCAAACTCTTTAATTTGGAGTTCTACTTGTGCATCTTTGCTTGTTGCTTATGTATGTTATTGTTTGTTTGCGATAGAATTCCCGGAATGCGAAGCATGTTACTACGAGTCTCTAGGATTCACGGATCGTCAGCAAGGCAAGTAACACATTGATCATACTCTTTCCATACCCAGTTTTTATGCATTAGTTTCAATCCTCAAACATTGCATGACTAGGATGCCTTTAACATGTGGGTATCGGGAAGTAGTTGCTGAGGTAGAACCTATTGTCCTGCTTATTATCAAACCCTTGGGAGTTACTTCTACGCGTTGCTTATATTGCCATGCTATGCTCGTAGACGTGGATTGGGTTTGAGTGATTTCCATGACAGATGTGAGATTTTTAATTAATGGTTTACTTAAGGTGGCAACTTAAATACACATCTGGGTGGATTGAGGCACCTGGGGTATCCAGTGATTGCCTGTTTTTTTTTTTGGAAATCTTGGGGTTACCGTTTGATCTTCCTATGGACCGCCACCCAGGCTCAAAGGGAACTGAGTTTATTCATGCTTGAAACTTCCGTGTGCAGCCACAAGCTATTATGGGCTCTAGCATAGTTGAGTAAGTTACGTGAAGCTCTTGAAGAGATGGATCAGCAGGTAGTGGGTTTTGTAGGTTTGGTATGGTCTACCTGGAGTAGAGAGTTAATGTTTCTGAAAGACTGTGTCTCGGTCATCCATTTCTCAAACATCATGTAGTGCGAGAAATCAAATGGAGGCGATCGAGTCTTGTGGGGAAAAGTGTGCAAACCTCTGCAGAGTGTACCATCTAATCATGGTTAGCCATGTCCCCGGTTATGGACAATTCTGAGTATCTAGTACTTGAGTATTCACATGTATCTCAACATTCTTAATTAATATTGCTTGGTTGTTAATTATATTAATTGGGATCATTTGAGTTGGGGTTACCTTCTCAAATGATGTTTCAACCACCATGATAGTTAAATTAAAATTATATTCCTTTGTTTAGGGAAAAATTGGCTTTTCGCAAAAACATGTAACCATAGAGCTTTCCACTAGCCAAATATGCATGTAGTGGTAGCATTACCCTGTTATTGCTCTTTTGTGTTACATTGCCAGCATATTCCATGTGCTGACCCGTTCTCGGGCTGCAACGTATTATGTTGCAGACTTTTCAGACGAGGAGTAAGGTTCGATAGGTCGTTGCCGTGCAGCTCAGCTATGCCGTTGGAGTTGATGGACTCACTTTATCTTCCAAGCCTTCCGCTGTTATCGCATTAGATGGCCTTAAGCCATATTATTGTAATAAGTTCTCTTTTGAGACATTCGATGTAATAAGTGTGTGATTGCTACTCTGCTATAAATCCTCGAGTACTATGTGTGTCAGCATTACCGATCCAGGGATGACACGGAAGCATAGAGACTTGACCATCTGAGGTCGGGTCGCTACAAGATGGTATCAGAGCACACGCTGAGTGTAGGACACGACCACTAAGATAAGCCATAGGTCACTCTCCTCTACTCATTTCTGACTCCTCTCCATTTTCCACTCTTTAGGATGAAGGAGATGAAGAACAAGTTTGCACATTCGGATGAAGACACACCTTTTGGACGCCACTTGAAGGAAATCACTAGGTACTTGAAAATTGGAATACCAAGCTTCACCGGGACGTACAACGCCACCTTACCAGAAGAAGAGCGCTGGATGATTCAAGTACGAGTTCCGGGAAGGACATTCTCGCCAACTTCCAAACCCATAGAGTTTTCTTTCAAAGCACCCACTTGGAGCCTTGGCAAGAGTATGGCAGCTCATATTACCATGGGACTCATTGGAGAAATCTACAACAGGGAGCTTAAAGACACCACCTATCAAATATGTGGGCGCCGAGATGAACAATGGGAGATGATCAGCACCAGGAAGGATAGATCTGTTGCAGCTTTTATCCAGGAGCTAAACCAGCACATTCGACATCAGGAGAACCAGATGTGCTCAGACATGATGGAGATGAAGAAGGCAAAAACTAGGATCATCGAACTGGAGGAAGAACTCAAGTTTACACGCGATGGATATGAGGAGGAAATCAAGACCCTACTGGAGAAGAATGACGGCCTAGTCGAGAAGATCGGAGTCTTCATGGGAGGACCAGCCCCGAGAGAAGAGGAAGGAGGTCCCGCTTGTCCAGACAATTACATCATCATCGACGACACCGATTCAGATCCAAGTGATGATGACTACGAAGATAAAGCTGGAGCAGACATCATGGAGTCTTCCACCGATCAAGATTTTTAGATGACCACCATATAATAGTAGCATTCTCCCCATGTAACTAGTAGTAGTTGAGCACATTTGCGATAGTCCGAGACCATTTTGTATGGCCTTGCTTGATTGAATGAATGAATGCTTGTGTTTGCGTCATATGCATATGGGTAGTGTTTCTCCCCTAGATCTTTTTTCTATTCTAATCTCTTCCATCTAAACCCATCAGATGCCCCCGAGAAGAGACCCCAATTTTGTTTTCCCACCGGAGATCACCCAGTTGATCCAACAACAGAATGCATTGATGCAGTTGCTAGTTTAGAACCAGGGCAATGCCAACAACAGCAATGCCAACAACAACCCGCCGCCAGTGGATAACCTCGCCCGTTTCTTAAGGTTACAACCGCTGGTGTTTTCCAGTAGCATCGAGCCAATAGTTGCAGATGATTGGCTACACCGTATTGGAAGGGAGTTAACCACCGTAGGATGCATAGATGCTGAGAAGGTGCGTTTTGCCGCACACCAACTGGACGGACCTGCAGCAGCGTGGTGGGAGAATTTCACACCCACCTATCCTATCGACGCTGTCACATGGGCTCAGTTTCAGCAGGCTTTTCGTACTGCCCATGTCTCGACTGGAGCTATGCAGATGAAGAAGCGTGAGTTTCACAATTTACGCCAGGGGAACCGTACTGTTGGCCAGTACGTGGATGAGTTTAGCAAGTTATCACGCTATGCCCCTGATGATGTGGCCACAGATGTCGCGAAGCAGGAGAAGTTTATGGAAGGGCTGAATGATGAGATGAGCATGCAGTTGATGGTAGCAACCTTCAACAACTACCAGGAGTTGGTAGATAAGGCTCTAATGATTGAAGGAAAGCAGCAGCAAATTGAGAGCCGTAAGAGGAAGTATGGACAAGGGAAATACAACTCAGGAGCTCACCAGAAGCTCCGCTTAACCCCGGACTCGGGAGGACTTGTTCATAACCATGGAGGTCATAACCATACTGGAGGAGGATCGCATAACCATAATGGTGCGAAGAATGGGAATGGGAACGGAGCCAACAATAATCAGAATCGCTCTAACCCATCTACACCCGCAAAGAGGGACTTAAGCCAAGTTATTTGCTACAAGTGCGGGAAGACAGGGCACTATGCCAATGACTGCTCTGAAGGAAAGAATGGAAACGGAAATGGGAGCGCTGGGAAGAAGCCCAATCCATTCAACAAAGGATAAGTGAACCACGTTAACGTGGAGGAAGTTGAAGAGCAGCCAGACGCGGTATAGGTAAGTTTTTGGTTCAGTCATTTACCGCTATTGTTCTTTTCAATACTGGAGCATCGCATTCATACATATCAAGGGGATTTGTGGAAAAGTTTAAGTTACCAACCCAAACCCTTAGGACCCCTCTTTTACTGAGCTCGCCTGGAGCAGAGTACATGGCTAGCAGATGGTGCACCCAGATGCCCCTAATCATTGGCACGCATGTTTTTTCCGTCTGACCTAATCATCTTGGAGTCGCAAGGATTGGATGTGATATTAGGTATGGACTGGATGTCAAAATATGGAGGAAGTATTGACTGTGCTAGCAAGTCAATTTATCTTACCACCCCGGAGGGAAAAAGGATTAAGTATGTATCTAGGCATGTGCCTAGGAGGAGCCAAGTAAACGCCCTCACGGGAGTTGTACAGGAGGAAGTACCGGTAGTAAAGGATTTTCTGAATGTTTTCCCCGAAGAGTTACCAGGTATGCCACCGAATCGAGACATCAAGTTTTTGATAGAGCTATTGCCAGGTACAAGACAAATATCCAAGAGACCCTATCGGATGCCAGCAAATGACCTGGAGGAAATTAAGAAGCAGATCAAAGATTTGTTGGAGAAAGGTTACATTCGTAGAAGTTCATCACCTTGGGGAGCCCCAGTACTTTTGGTGGAGAAGAAGGATAAATCCCTGAGGATGGTTGTTGATTACCGAGCTCTAAATGAAGTAACGATAAAGAACAAGTATCCCTTACCGATGATTAATGATCTGTTTGATCAGTTACAAGGAGCTAAGGTGTTTTCAAAGATTGATATACGATCAGGATACCATCAGTTGAAGATCCGAGAGAAGGATATACCAAAGACAGCGTTTACCACACGCTATGGATTATATGAGTACACGGTCATGTCATTTGGACTGGCTAACGCCCCTGCCTATTTCATGAGTATGATGAACAAGGTGTTCATGGAGTATTTGGACAAGTTTGTTGTGGTATTTATTGATGATATTATGATATACTCGAAGAACAAGGAGGAGCACGCGGAACACTTGCATTTGGTTCTCGAGAAACTCAGGGTACACCAGTTATATGCCAAATTCAGCAAGTGCGAGTTTTGGTTGAAAGAAGTTGGATTTCTTGGGCATGTTATATCAGGAGAGGGTATAGCAGTAGATCCCAGTAAGGTTCAGTCGGTCACTGAATGGTTGGCACCCACTTCAGTTGGCGAGATCCGTAGTTTCCTTGGACTGGCAGGATATTATCGGAGATTCATTGAGAATTTTTCCAAGATTGCTAAACCAATGACTGAATTGTTAAAGAAGGATACTAAGTTCAAATGGACAGAGGATTGTGAGACAAGCTTTCAAGAGTTGAAGAAACGATTGACTACAGCCCCAGTGCTAACCTTGCCAGATATACATAAGGAGTTTCAAGTGTATTTTGACGCCTCTCGCTTGGGACTTGGATGTGTGCTTATGCAGAACGGAAAAGTTGTTTCGTATGCCTCACGACAACTGAAGCCACACGAGTTGAACTATGCCACGCATGATTTGGAGTTAGCAGCCGTAGTGCATGCGTTGAAGACCTGGAGACATTATCTTATGGGAAACCGTTGTGATGTGTACACGGATCATAAGAGCCTGAAGTACATTTTCACATAGAAGGAGTTGAACCTCAGACAGAGGAGATGGTTGGAACTTATAAAGGATTAGGATATGAAATACACTATCATCTAGGAAAAGCCAATGTCGTAGCAGACGCTTTGAGCCGGAAGAGTTATGCTAATATTCTTGACAACAAAGGATTGCCAAAGGAGTTAGCTGCAGAGATCATGGAACTTCGATTGGAGATTGTTCCAAGAGGTTTTCTTGCAGCAATGGAGGTTCAGTCGACGTTGTTGGACCAGATTCGAGAAGCTCAGAAGGAAGACAAAGAGATTACTGAGATAAGAGAGAGGATGGGCGAAGGTAAAGCCAAAGGTTTTCGCGAGGATGAGCACGATACCTTGTGGTTTGAGGACCGGATTTATGTGCCCAACAATTCAGAGATCAGGAAGTTGATACTTCAAGAGGCCCATGACTCACCATACTCGATTCACCCTGGAAACACCAAGATGTATTTAGACTTGAAGGAACGTTTCTGGTGGACTGGTATGAAGAAGGATATTGCCGAGTATGTAGCCGTATGTGATGTATGTCAGAGAGTGAAGGCAGAACATCAGAAGCCAGCAGGACTGTTACAGCCTATGCCAATACCCGAATGGAAGTGGGACAAACTTGGTATGGACTTTATTACAGGATTACCCAGAACCAAGGCAGGATATGATTCTATATGGGTAGTTGTGGATCGATTGACCAAAGTAGCTCACTTCATCCCGGTGAAAACAACATATACAAGTGCAAAGTTGGCCAAGATATATATGTCCAGGATCGTATGTTTGCATGGAGTTCTGAGGAGCATCGTATCAGATAGAGGAACACAGTTTACTTCAAAGTTTTGGCATCAACTACACCAGCCTTTGGGTACCCGATTGGAATTCAGTACCGCTTTCCACCCGCACACAGATGGGTAGATAGAGAGAGTCAATCAGATTCTGGAGGACATGTTGAGAGCCTGTGCGCTAGATTATGGATCTAGTTGGGATGATAATTTGCTGTACGCAGAGTTTTCTTGTAACAACAGCTACCAGGCCAGTTTGAAGATGGCACCTTTCGAAGCTCTGTATGGCCGCAGATGTAGAACACCATTGATGTGGGATGAGGTAGGAGACCGTCAGTTGTTTGGACTAGATTTGATCAAGGAATCAGAGGAGAAGGTTAAATTGATCAGAGACAGACTAAAGATTGCTCAGTCCAGACAGAAGAGTTATGCAGACTCAAAACACAAGGAAGTAACCTATGAAATTGGAGACAGAGCCTATCTAAGAGTATCACCCTTGAGGGGAGTAAAACGTTTTGGAGTTAAGGGAAAGTTAGCCCCGAGATTTGTAGGAACATATCACATTTTGGAACGGATGGGAGAAGTTGCCTACAAGCTGGAGTTACCTGAAGGATTGTCAGGAGTTCACGATGTGTTTCACGTATCACAGCTGAAGAAGTGCCATGCTGAGATGGCTGATATACCGTTGAATGATACAGTACCTTTGGAGGCGATACAGCTGGATAATAATCTGACCTATGAGGAGAAGCCAGTAAAGATTCTTGATTTTGACAGTCGAGTCACTCGCAACAAGGTTATCAAGTTTTGCAAAGTTCAGCGGAGTCATCATACCGAGGAGGAAGCCACCTGGGAGCGAGAAGAGGATATTCGCAAGGACCATCTGCACCTATTTTCTAGCCAACCCGAATCTCGAGGGCGAGATTCATCTTAAGGGGGGTAGGTTTGTAACATCCCAAATTTCCAATTTGGCATGTTATACATAGATCATCCATGCATATCATATTTTATTGTTTTTCTTTTGCAATCCTCGAAATCCTAAGCAACTCAAGGACCCTCGGAGAGAGTTGGGGATTTTCCGATTTTCATATTTGAGTTTTATCAAATACTGAAGACGAGGATTTTGATTTTAATTATTTTTTTCTCTCCGAAAAATATTTCATCTCAAATAAACAAATGAGGGGAGATAATATGACTTCTCCAAAATAATTGAAATATCGGAGGAAAAATGTTAAAATCATTATTTGGTTTTTATTTGATGTTATTCGGGATTTTATTTGCCCTAGAAAAATTTGCATATTTTAAAAGTTGCATTTTAGGGGCCAAGAAAAGTTCATCTCTTTCTAAATATTCCATTTAGACAGAGAAAACTTGTTTTGGATTTTTTAGATTTTTATTTATTTTCCTAGGATTTTTCTAAGTCGGCGGAACGTTTTAAAAATTAAAAAAAAACGCGCCCGACCGGGCCAAGGGCCCAGCCAGGCCGGCCCGCCTCGCCGCCGCCACCCCGCGCGCGCCGCCTTGCGCCACACGGACGCCGAGGAGAGTCTGAGCCAGACTCCTCCCTGGGCGCCCCCTTCCCCAAGCCGGAGCTGCCCCCCCTC
>NC_041393.1:332224923-332274178 GCF_002162155.2 Triticum dicoccoides | reverse complement strand
CGTCCCGTCGAGCCCCGCCGCCCCTCGCCGAGCCCCGCCGGAGCCGCCCGCCCTGCCGGACGACCTCGCCGGAGGTAGCCACTCCGCAGCCGGTTTTTTTCGAATAAAACCCCCTACGGTTTTTTTAGAAAAAAACCCTAGTTCGTTTTTTTATAGATCGGTTTTATTCTTCGGTTTATTTTCTTAGCGAGCGTTCGCTCGTTCGTTCATTTTAACGAACGTGTTCTTCGTTTAGTTTCTGCTAACGAACATTCGTTCGTTTAGCCGTTCGTCGTTTTTCTTTTTATCGGATTTATTCCGTGATTATTCTGATTGCGATTTCTGATCCGATGTCCGAACCTGTTTATCTTTTCGCTCGTTTATCGGAATCAGGCGATTCAAGCGCCTGGAGTTTCATCTCGAAACCCTCTTTCCGATTAATCAACTCAAACAAGTTTTTATCTCTGTAAAATTTGACCCTAGTTCAGATTAGTAAACGGATCTTATTTCTTCCGCCGTTTGAGTTTCGTTGCTCCGTTTGATTTGATTCTTTTTGCAAACCGGAGTTCTTAAGTTGAACTCTCCGGTCAAACTCTTTTATTTGGAGTTCTACTTGTGCATCTTTGCTTGTTGCTTATGTATGTTATTGTTTGTTTGCGATAGAATTCCCGGAGTGCGAAGCGTGTTACTACGAGTCTCTAGGATTCACGGATCGTCAGCAAGGCAAGTAACACATTGATCATACTCTTTCCATACCCAGTTTTTATGCATTAGTTTCAATCCTCAAACATTGCATGACTAGGATGCCTTTAACATGTGGGTATCGGGAAGTAGTTGCTCAGGTAGAACCTATTGTCCTGCTTATTATCAAACCCTTGGGAGTTACTTCTATGCGTTGCTTATATTGCCATGCTATGCTCGTAGACGTGGATTGGGTTTGAGTGATTTCCATGACAGTGAGATTTTTAATTAATGGTTTACTTAAGGTGGCAACTTAAATACACATCTGGGTGGATTGAGGCACCTGGGGTATCCAGTGATTGCCTGTTTTTTTTGGAAATCTTGGGGTTACCGTTTGATCTTCCTATGGACCGCCACCCAGGCTCAAAGGGAACTGAGTTTATTCATGCTTGAAACTTCCGTGTGCAACCACAAGCTATTATGGGCTCTAGCATAGTTGAGTAAGTTACGTGAAGCTCTTGAAGAGGTGGATCAGCAGGTAGTGGGTTTTGTAGGTTTGGTATGGTCTACCCGGAGTAGAGAGTTAATGTTTCTCAAAGACTGTGTCTCGGTCATCCGTTTCTCAAACATCATGTAGTGCGAGAAATCAAACGGAGGCGATCGAGTCTTGTGGGGAAAAGTGCGCAAACCTCTGCAGAGTGTACAATCTAATCATGGTTAGCCGTGTCCCCGGTTATGGACAATTCTGAGTATCTAGTACTTGAGTATTCACATGTATCTCAACACTCTTAATTAATAGTGTTGGGTTGTTAATTATATTAATTGGGATCATTTGAGTTGGGGTTACCTTCTCAAATGATGTTTCAACCACCATGATAGTTAAATTAAAATTATATTCCTTTGTAACCATAGAGCTTTCCACTAGCCAAATATGCATGTAGTGGTAGCATTACCCTGTTATTGCTCTTTTGTGTTACATTGCCAGCATATTCCTTGTGCTGACCCGTTCTCGGGCTGCAACGTATTATGTTGCAGACTTTTCAGACGAGGAGTAAGGTTCGATAGGTCGTTGCCGTGCAGCTCAGCTATGACGTTGGAGTTGATGGACTCACTTTATCTTCCAAGCCTTCCGTTGTTATCGCATTAGATGGCCTTAAGCCATATTATTGTAATAGGTTCTCTTTTGAGACATTCGATGTAATAAGTGTGTGATTGCTACTCTGCTATAAATCCTCGAGTACTGTGTGTGTCAGCATTACCGATCCAGGGATGACACGGAAGCACAAAGACTTGACCATCTGAGGTCGGGTCGCTACACCTAAGGTGCCCCGTTGTGGAATCGTGGCAGATACCTCCTCGTTATCTTGAAACCAGGCACCATCTTCTTTAGCGTGGAATTTTGCCTACCAGTTCAAACTTTCGTCATATGCTTGTGAGTTGATCGTGAGTTGCTCGATCTTCGAGAAGATCAACTCTTTAGAGTTTCCCTTTCTTCTCATTGTTGTGTTGGATGAAGTTCTCGAAAGCAAAGACGTCAAAATCAAGATGAGGCAATGAATCAGCATTCTCAAGAAGGGCATATGGATCGTGAAGATCGTGTTAGCTTTGTGTCCCTTCTATCTTCTTACCTCACGTCTTGAATCTCGGGACGAGATTCTTTTTTAGTGGGGGTGAGTTGTCTCATCCCTAGCTTTACCTTGCACTTGGTCTAGCTTGGTTGTTGCATCATGTTTAAATTTGGAAGAAACTTGAAATGGGGATTGTTTAAACCCTAGCACCAAATGAATTCAAATAGGCACAAATAAAATCATTTTCAATAAACCCAAAATGCCCTTTGAAAATGTTCATGATTTCTGATAAAGGTGAAAACCTTTGCCAAAAATGATGAACATATTTATAGGTCATTCCTGGATTTTTGAATTAAATCATATTGTATTTGAATTTGGGTATTTAAACACTATAAATAATTCAAATGCTCAAATAATGTTGGAACTATTTGTGGGCCACTGAAATAATTCAGAAAGTGCTCATGAATATTTTTAGGATTTATAAAATTGATTTGGTTTTTAAAACTGGATCAAAAACAAACTGCAAATTAGAAAACAGAAACAAAAATAGAAGAGAGAGAGAGAAGGAGCTCACCTGGAGTTACCTGTGCAGCCCACCAGAGCCAGCCTAGCCTAGCAGCCACTTCCCCTCTGTCGTCTTCATCCCTGGACAGAAGGACAGGGGCGCGTGCTTGCCGCATGCTGGCCACGCGCAGGGCCACGTTCTGCTTGCCGCCTTCTCCCCGACGCGCCTAGATGGCGCCACACACCTCCCTGCCTCTCTCTCTCACTCTCCCGCGCTCTCTCCCCCTTCCCTGGATCCCTCTCTCTCACCATCGAGTGGGGCTCGTCGCCACCAATGCCGTCCACCGCGGCCACCATCCACCACTCGCCTCGCCGACGCTTCCTCAAGAACCGCAGGACTCCTCTCCATCTCCACACTGACGCACACGACCAGAGAAGGCCACAGTCGTCCGCAACCTCGCCTTCTTCCTCCTCAGCCATCGGACCTCCTCACCATTGATTCGCAGCAACCGAGCGCCCTCGACCTCACCGCCGGCTCCGCTCGACTCTCTGTGAGCCTTCCTTCGTTTCCCCTTTGTCCTTCTGCTTGATTTCGAGCAGTAGCGGTTTCCACGCAAGCCCCCGCGCCGCCGCCCACCATGGCCGCCTAGCTGCTCGCTCCTGAGCACCTCCGCTTGGCCTTGCTGCAGCAGCGCGCTCCTGGAGATCTGCAGGTGCTTCTGCGCTGCTTATTTTGCTCGCAACTGCCCTGCAGCCCCACGCCTGCAACTGGCTGAACTCCGGCGGCCGCCCGGCTCGTCGCTGCTGCTGTTACGCACAACCCCAAGGCAGCATGCGGCCACCATCGGATGCCCCCGCACTGCCAGCTCGCCATAGCTGCAAACCGCGCGTGAAGCGATGCCCTGTAGCGCTGTCCCGAGCAACTCCGGCGAGCCATCGCCATGGGATTTGGTCACCGGCGGCTAAAACGCCGTTTGCTGATGTGGCAGGGTCATTAGTGGCTAATGACGCCCTAACTAAACCCTGTTAGCCACTGTGCGGCTGACATATGGGTGCCACGCGTCAGGTTTGACTATGGCTGACCGCGTTGACCTGCTGAGGTTAGCATGACATAGTGCTGACGTCATAAAGCTTTTCTGGATTTTAAATAAATCAGAAATGATTTATTAATTCCAGAAAATAGTTAAAATTTCTAAAATTCATAGTAATTGAACCGTAACTCCAAATGAAATAAGTTATATATGAAAAATGATCAGAAAAATCCAATCTATGCATCTATACCATTTTCATGCATGTTGGAACAACTTACAGCTGTTGTTTAGGACAAATCATATAAATGGCATTTGAATATCCATATATGGAGTTTGAATTTGAATCTTGGATTCGAACCAACTTCATTTAACCTGTTGCTAGTTGCATTAGCTCAAATCATAGCATAATGACATGTCATGATCATGCATCATATTGTGCATTGCATTGATTGTGTTTCTTCTTTGTTTGCTGGTGTTTGTCCCCTCTTAGTAGAAGTGTTCCGACAATGAGTTCGATGACACCGATGAAGAACTATACTATCTTCAAAAGTGCCAGGCAAGCAAAACCCCCTTGTTCATTCCGATACAATCCCACTCTCTCGCTCCTGCTCTCTTTTACTGCATTAGGACAACAACGATTCAACTGTTACATGTTGCGGTAGTTGAACCCCTTTTCCTCTGCATGACCTGTCATTGCCACAGTAAATAGATGAAACCCACTAGCATGAGTAGGAGTTGTTTGAGCCCTGATGTGCCTACTCATTCATGCTTGATTGTCATGCCTGCTACTGCTTAGAGTTGAGTCAGGTCTGATTCATCAGGGATGAATTGGAAAGTTGTGAACATCTCCTACTATTGAGAGCTAAGTGTGTGAACACAATTTGGTAAAGGTAGCGGTGAGAGGCCGCGTAGGAGTACATGGTGGGTTGTCTCATTGAAACCATCCTCGGGAATTGAGTTCTGTGTTTGTGATCCATGAACAGTTGCTACCATGCATTGGGTTTTGGTAACTCGACCCCTCTCGACTTATTAATCAGCCTGATCTCTATCCAAGAGTTGCAACTAGTTTCTGGTGTTTGTAGGTAGTGCTAGTAGTCTACCAAGTGGCACCCGGTACAGGTGGGCTTGGGACAGACTAGGTGCAGTGGCACGGTGTACCAAGTGGCACCCGGATGGTGGGCTTGGGAACCCTGCTCACATTGTTTGGGGTCGTGAGCGACACCCCGGTCGGATCTCCTTGCGGATGGAACCCGAATAGGCGATAAACCTGGACTAGAGACTTGCGTGGTTAGTCAGGTCATGGCCGACACCCTCGCCAGGCTTCCGCTTGAAGGTTGCCGAGATACATGACGTGTACATGGCGGTAAGTGGCGAGAGCGTGTGTGAAGAAGTACACCCCTACAGGGTTAACATCATCTATTCAAATAGCCGCGTTCATGGTAAAGGACCTCCGGGTCGCCTATATAGTTCATAGACAGGTGAAAGTGGATACTCTAAAATGTGCAAGATAAGCGTGAGTGCTACGGATGGCGTTCTCGTAGGGAGACGGGAGCGGATCCATAGTGGTGTACTGATATGGTGAATATGTGGACTCGTGTGCACCACCTCAAATGAGTTACTTGCAGTCGTAGTTTAGGATATCCACTGAGTCAAAGCTGGCTTGCTGCAGTAAAACCCCATCATCCCTTTCTTGATAATGATGCATATGTAGCTAGTTCTGATGTAAGTCTTGCTGGGTACATTTGTACTCACGTTTGCTTAATTTATGTTTTTGCATAGAGATTTCAGTCTCACTAATAGTTCCGCGTGGACTTTGAAGTTTAGCTTGATACCTTAGTTATGACCTTGTGCCCTTGGTAGGATCTTATAGATAGTCAGGCTTCTCAGCCCTTTTCATTTGTAGTTGTCTGTACTCAGACATGTTGTGCTTCCGTTGTTTGTATGCTCTGAATGCTGGGTCATCAGACCCACGATTGTAATATCTCGCTCCTCGGAGCCTAATGAATAAATACTCTGAGTCATAGAGTTTTGTTGTGATGCCATGTTGTATTTGCACATATCGAGCATATTGTGTGTGTGTGTGTGTGTGTTATTGAGATGCTTGGTGTGTGTGGGATCCGACAACCTAGTTGTTTATTCCTAGTAGCCTCTCTTACCGGGAAATGTCTCCTAGTGCTTTCACTGAGCCATGGTAGCTTTCTACTGCTCTGGAACACTTAGGCTGGCCGTCATGTGTCCTTCTTCGTTCCTATGTCTGTCCCTTCGGGGAAATGTCACGCATTGTTCCTTTAAGTCCTTGTAGCTTGCTACGACTTGGGTTCATACGTTGTTGATCGACACGTTCGGTGTTGGGTCATGTATGCATGTCCCTGTAAGTTAGTACCACCTTGGGTTTACGACTAGTCATGTCGGCCTGGGTTCTTTGTCATATGGATGCTAGCGACACTATCATATATGTGAGCGAAAATGCGCAAACGGTCCCGGGCCAGGTGAGGTGGCACCTGTTGGAATACCGTGCGTGAGGCCACAAAGTGATATGATGTGTTACATGCTAGATCGGTGTGACTTAGTATCGGGGTCCTGACAGTTCACGAGCCGCACCTTCATGCAGTATATCCACGACCTTGGCAGCAAGGTATGATTTGCTTATGTTGCTCATCCAAGGAGCGATGGCCAAGCGGAAAGGGCAAATGCTGAAGTATTGTGAGGACTCAAAACAAGAACCTTCGACAAGCTGTGCAAGTGTGGAAGGCGCTGGATTGATGAGTTGCCGACGGTTCTTTGGTCAATCAGAACGACACCAAATCGAGCCACTGTCCAGACACCCTTTGCCCTGGTTTACGGGGCAGAAGCAGTTCTCCCACTGAACTCATATACGGGTCACCTCAAAAGCTCACTTATGATGAGCGTGAGCAAGAGCAGTTGCGCCAAAATGATGCAACGCTCCTTAAGAAAGATCATCTTCGAGCTACTGTGCAAGCTGCTCGCTACCAGCAAGCCTTGCGCCGCTATCATAGCCGCAAGATACATGCCCGAAGCCTTGAGGAAGGCGACCTTGTTCTTCGGCGTGTTCAGTCCGCCAAGAATTCAAACAAGCTGACGCCAAAGTGGGAAGGCCCCTATCGGGTAATACGAGTCACCAGGCCCGGCGCAGTCCGCCCGGAGATCGGAGATGGCATTCCAGTGAGCAACTCCTGGAATTCGAGCATCTTCGCAAGTTTTACCCATAGGGCGTGGTTGCCGGGAGCTCCGACAACCACCTTTTGTACTAGCCTTGTTGGCCAGGCATGTAACCCTATGTACAAAGCCAGGCGCAGACCCTGCGCGCAACTAGACAGTTTTTAGCATGTATAGTTTCCTACTAGTTTCCATGTCTATATACGTATATGTATGCATGTGTACTTGTCCAGGATATTGCGTTACCTTAGATTCTAACAGGTGTTGGGAAACCGCCAAGACTCCATGCCCCTGTCCTCTCTTCCCTCCGGCTGCAGTAACAACACCCCGGCTAGAGATTGAGAAGATTGCTTGGCATGGCGTCTCCATCAACAACTTAATCAGATAAAGTTCCTCCCCTGCTCATTCATGTTCGTAATTTGTGACTTGCGCATTAGAAAACCTCGCCACTCTGTCTAGACTTGGGTGCTCCCATCCCCAACTCGAACGCTGCTTCGGTCGGGGTAGTTGCAGTAACCATGGGCAAAAGAAGAGTTTGGCAGGGGGTTGGACCCTGCGCCTGTAACCCGGCAGATGTGATTCTCTGGCAGGCACAGGAGCACCGACAAGGTAGCTTGCCGGGGAGACTCATTTATTTTCATTAAAGGGGCACTTTGCCTCTGCACGAACGTACACGTGCATGAGTTCCCAGCGAAATCTCATCCTTTTTGTTGATATGCTAATGCAAGTACAGATATTACAGAACATAAGCATGGGCTCGGTAGAGTACATTTCCTAGAAAGTTAAGATTTGGCAAATACCTACATATTTGAAAAAAAGATAAGTGTCATGTAATCCCCATTCTTGCCCCATTCCTCCCCAGGCACGGCAGGCCGTGCAAGGTGACGGGCATGGGGAACTGGGCGATGGAGAGCTTGACGAGGAAGCCCGCCATCCACCGTCGCCAGGGACAGCATGATGAAGCCCCCGGCAAGGTGTTTTGCTGGGGGAGGGAGCGGGCCAAACGATGGTGCGGCCACTGGCGGTCAGCCGGAGTCGGAGCCGCCATCCTCCCGCCCGCTATCGTCGTTGTCACTGGTGTTGTCCTCCTCGCCGTTGTCGCTCGAGGAGGAGCTTTCGTCGTCAGTGGAGCTCTCCATGCAGCATCCTAGGCGAATTCCAGAGTTCCCGAAGACCTTGATGGAGAGCAGGCCGCTCTCCATTAACTTAAAATGGAGAACATGTCCCTCCGTCAAGCTATGGGCACGTGAAAAGGTCTTCCACCCCTAACGAAGATACATGACGTGAGGGCGAGGAAAGTCAACGCCAGCCCGTATGCTGCCGTTCCCGCAGCCCCTCATGTGAAGCCGTAAGAACCGCGGGGCCTCCTCCTCCATCACCCGGGAAAACGGGGTCAGGAGCCAGAGGCGACTGCGTACAGGCCTATACAGCCAGATGAAGAACTCGTAGGGATGGTCCCTGATGTGGCCGCCCACTAGAGGGGGGCCGCCGGCGGAGACGTAGCTGGGATACCGCCCCATCCACCTCCTTCCTGAGCAACGCGACGACCTCGGCCTCGTCCCCTTCCTCTTCCCCTCGCGACGGGTTCTGTCACTGGAGGCTCCGGAGGAGGAGGGATGCACTGTCGAGCAGAAGTCCTCGTCGCCGCCACCGAAGCGCTAGCACGCCCTTTCACCATAGTGAGTCAGAAGGAGATGACGAGCAAGAGGGAGAGAGGAGGGCGAGTGTGGAGAAGCATCGTCCCTCTCCCCCATTTATAGAGGAGCAAGGCCGGGGCCTGGCCACCCAGCCCAAGGGGCGGCCGCCCCGCACGGCCAATGCGGCCTCTTGAAGCACAGGGAACCATAACCAGCCCGCTCCCCCAATCCACAAACGCCAGATTTCCCGCCTAGGCATTAATACCCACGTCCTCCGCGCCCGCCACCTGCCCTTCCCAATGCATGGAGGGTACATGGCGAAGCGGAAGGAGGCGTGAGGACAGGTGGGGCGACCAATTTCCACCCCGTGATCGTGGGGTGCAGCGCCATGCAAGCTACGACCCAAGTCCACTTAGTAAATGAGTAGCGCCCCTGCAGATTCCTTCCTTTTTGATAAGAGAAGCACAGTCCACCTCTTTGCTATCGAATGCAAGGTGACACGAACATGCTGAGGCCATCCCACGCATGACCCCCACGTCGCTCACTCAACACGAGTTGTGGGGAAGCGCAACTGACAGAAAGATCGTGGCGGTTCGCCTCTGCCACGCCCGCCCACGCACTGCTTTGGGCCTGGCCCAACTACGCCTTGTGCTTATGTGTGGCCCAGGCCCGGGGGCTCCTGTTGGTGTACAAAAGTATGGGTACTTCTGTACCCCTTACTTGTGCACGGACGGTGGCAGCCACGCCTTCAGCAAGGTTTGGCGAAGCAGAGAAGGACGGCAGGAGGCAGGACAGGTACAAAGAATATCAAGATGGATTCTTAGAGTAGCAAGCAGCGAGAGGAGAGTAGGGCCATGCCCGGCAACAAGCCTTGCCGAGGCAACCTGCGAGGCCCCTGGCAAGCTCCTTGCCGGGACAGCTTGCGAAGAGACCAGCAGGGCCACCACCCTTGTGGGTGAGAGCTCTGACACCATCGACAATGTTAAAGACCAAGGTTTGGAGAGTGCATGACTGGTAGCATGCAGCCCCTCACAAAGATTGGCGACCCACGAATCCACGTGGGATCAGAAGATGAAGACCCTGCTACGTCTTGAGCTTGTGTTCGTTTTCCTTGAAGAGGAAAGGGTGATGCAGCACTAGTAGCGTAAGTATTTCCCTCGGTTTTTGAGAACCAAGGTATCAATCCATTAGGAGGCTCCTCAAAAGTCCCACACACCTACACAAACAAACAAAGAACTCGCAACCAATGCAATAAAGGGGTTGTCAATCCCTTCACGACCACTTGCAAAAGTGAGATCTAGTAGAGATAGTATGATAAGATAAATATATTTTTGGTATTTTATAATATAGATGCAAAAAGTAAAGATGCAAATAAAAGTAGATAAAGCAAATATGATAAGAGATAGACCCGGGGGCCATAGGTTTCACTAGTGGCTTCTCTCAAGATAGCATAAGTATTACGGTGGGTGAACAAATTACTGTCGAGCAATTGATAGAAAAGCGAATAATTATGAGATTATCTAGGCATGATCATGCATATAGGCATCACGTCCATGACAAGTAGACCAACTCCTGCCTGCATCTACTACTATTACTCCACACATCGACCGGCTCCTGCCTGCATCTAGAGTATTAAGTTCATAAGAACAGAGTAACGCATTAAGCAAGATGACATGATCTAGAGGGATAAACTCAAGCAATATGATATAAACCCCATCTTGTTATCCTCGATGGCAACGATACAATACGTGCCTTGCTGCCCCTGCTGTCACTAGGAAAGGACACCGCAAGATTGAACCCAAAGCTAAGCACTTCCCCCATGGCAAGAAAGATCAATCTAGTAGGGCAAACCAAACTGATAATTCGAAGAGACTTGCAAAGATAACTCAATCATACATAAAAGAATTCAGAGAAGATTCAAATATTATTCATAGATAAACTTGATCATAAACCCACAATTCATCGGATCTCAACAAACACACCGCAAAAAGAGTTTACATTGAATTGATCTCCACAAGAGAGGGGGAGAACATTGTATTGAAATCCAAAAATAGAGAAGAATCCATCTA
Organism: Triticum dicoccoides; assembly: GCF_002162155.2. NCBI lineage: Eukaryota > Viridiplantae > Streptophyta > Magnoliopsida > Poales > Poaceae > Triticum > Triticum dicoccoides. The sequence goes on along the minus strand of NC_041393.1, from coordinate 332,263,532 downwards.
GCTAATAACTATGGACCCATAGGTCTATGGTAAACTACTCACAACTCATCGGAGGGGCAAGGATGTTGATGTAGAAGCCCTCCATGGTCGATTCCCCTCCGGCAGAGTGCCGGCGAAGGCTCCAAGATGAGATCTCGCGGATACATAAGGTTACGGTGGTGGAAATTGTGTTTCGTTGGCTCCCTGGATGTTTTCGGGGTACGTAGGCTTATATAGGAGGAAGAACTACGTCGGTGGACGCCCGAGGGGCCCACGAGATAGGGGAGCACACCCTATAGGGGGGCGCCCTCCTATCTCATGGAGGCCTCGGCTGCTTCTTGACTTGCACTCCAAGTCCTCTGGATCACGTTCGTTCCAAAAATCACGCTCCTGAAGGTTTCATTCCGTTTGGACTCCGTTTGATATTCCTTTTCTTCGAAATACAGAAATAGGCAAAAAAACAGCAATACGGGCTGGGCCTCCGGCTAGTAGGTTAGTCCCAAAAATGATATAAATGTGTAAAATAAAGCCCATAAACATCCAAAAGGGGTAATATAATAGCATGGAACAATCAAAAATTATAGATACGTTGGAGACGTATCAAGCATCCCCAAGCTTAATTTCTGCTCGTCCTCGAGTAGGTAAATGGTAAAAAGAGAATTTTTGATGTGGAATGCTACCTAGCATAATTCTCAATGTAATTTTCTTTATTGTGGCATGAATGTTCAGATCCAAATGATTCAAAATAAAATTTCATATTGATAAAATAAATAGTAACACTTCAAACATACTAATCAAAGTAATCATGTCTTCTCAAAATAACATGGCAAAAGAAAGTTTATCCCTCCAAAATCATATAGTTGGGCTATGCTTCATTTTCGTCACACAAAGATGTTCCCAACTTCTATACCCCCGATGACAAGCCAAGCAATTGTTTCATACTTAAATAATCTCAAACTTTTTCAACCTTCACGCAATACATGAGCGTGAGCCATGGATATAGCACTATGGGTGGAATAGAATATGATGATGGGGATTGTGTGGAGAAGACAAAAAAGGAGAAAGTCTCACATTGACGAGGATAATCAACGGGCTATGGAGATGCCCATCAATTGATGTCAACATGAGGAGTAGGGATTGCCATGCAACGGATGCACTAGAGCTATAAATGAATGCTCAACAAAAGAAAATTAGTGGGTGTGCATCCAACTTGCTTGCTCACGAAGACCTAGGGCATTTGAGGAAACCCATTGTAGGAATATACAAGCCAAGTTCTATAATGAAAAATTCCCACTAGTATGAAAAAGACAACTTATGAGACTCACTATATGAAAAACATGGTGCTACTTTGAAGCACAATATATGAGACTCACTACATGAAGAATAAGGTGCTACTTTGAAACACAAGTGTGGAAAAAATAGTAACATTGCCCTTTTTATTTTTTTATTTTATTTTATTTTCTTTCTTTTCTTTTTCCTTTTTTAGGCCTTTCTTTTTTTCTTTTGGCCTTTCTTCTTCTTTTTTCTTTTTTGGGCAATGCTCTAATAATGATGATCATCACACTTCTATTGATTACAACATATGAATTACAACTCGAAACTAGAACAATATATGACTCTATATGAATGCCTCCGGCGGTGTACCGGGATGGTGCAATGAATCAAGAGTGACATGTATGAAAAATAATTCATGGTGGCTTTGCCACAAATACGATGTCAACTACATGATCATGCAATGGCAATACGGCAAAAGTAAAGTATGTCATGATGATAAACGGAACGATGGAAAGTTGCATGGCAATATATCTCGGAATGGCTATGGAAATGCCATAATAGGTAGGTATGGTGGATGTTTTGAGGAAGATATAAGGAGGTTTATGTGTGATAGAGTGTATCATATCACGGGGTTTGGATGCACCGGCGAAGTTTGCACCAACTCTCAAGGTGAGAAAGGGCAATGCACGGTAGAGGCTAGCAATGGCGGAAAGGTAAAAGTGCGTATAATCCATGGACTCAACATTAGTCAAAAGAACTCATATACTTATTGCAAAAATTTAGAAGTCATCAAAAATCAAGTACTATGCGCATGCTCCTAGGGGGATAGATTGGTAGGAAAAGACCATCGCTCGTCCCCGACCGCCACTCATAAGGATGCACAAGCCAGGTGCACTTCATGTTTCAAATTTGTTACACAACTTTAACCATACGTGCATGCTACGGGATTTGCTAACTTCAACACAAGAATTCTTTAAATTCATAATCACCCAACTAGCATGACTTTAATATCACTACCTCCATCTCTCAAAACAATTATCAAGTATCAAATTGATCATAGCATCCAATTCACTTCCTATGATAGTTTTTATTATACCCAACTTGGATGCCTACCATTCTAGGACCAATTTTATAACCATAGAAAATACCATGCTGTTCTAAAAGAGTCTCAAAATAATATAAGTGAAGCATGAGAGACTAGCAATTTCTATAAAAATAAGTCACCGTCGTGCTCTAAAAGATATAAGTGAAGCACTAGAGCAAAAACTATCAAGCTCAAAAGATATAAGTGAAGCACATAGAGTATTCTAAAAAATTCTAAACAAGTAGGCTTCTCCTAAAAGGTGTGTACAGCAAGGATTATTGTGGTAAACTAAAAAGCAAAGACTAATATAATGCATGACGCTCCAAGCAAAACACATATCATGTGGTGAATAAAAATATAGCTCCAAGTAAAGTTACCAATGAACGAAGACGAAAGAGGGGATGCCTTCCCGGGGCATCCCCAAGCTTAGGCTTTTGGCTATCCTTGAATATCTTGGGGTTCCTTGGGAATCCCCAAGCTTAGGCTCTTGCCACTCCTTATTCCATAGTCCATAAAAGCTTTACCCAAAACTTGAAAACTTCACAACATAAAACTCAACAGGAAATCTTATAAGCTCCGTTAGTGAACGAAAACAAAACCACCACATAAGGTACTGTAATGAACTCATTCTTTATTTATTTTGGTGTTAAACCTACTGTAATCCAACTTCTCTATGGTTTATAAACAAATTTACTAGCCATAGATGCATTGAAATAAGCAAACAACACACAAAAACAGAATCTGTCAAAAACAGAACAGTCTGTAGCAATCTGTAACTAACGCAAACTTCTGGAACTCTAAAACTCCTACCAAAATAGGAAATCCTGAACAATTTGTTTATTGATCAGCAGCAAAAAGAATAAACGCAAAATCACGTTTCTGTGATTTAACATAACTAAATCCATGCGTGCAAAGTTTCTGTTTTTCAGCAGAATCAAATCAACTATCATCATAGGTTATCCTATAGGTTCTACTTGGCACAAACACTAATTAAAAGATAAAAACACATCTAAACAGAAGGTATATGCAAGATTTATTACTAAAAAGGAATAAAGACAAAAAACACAAAGAAAATTGGGTTGCCTCCCAACTAGCGCTATCATTTAACGCCCTAGCTAGGCATAAAAGCGAAGATAGATCTAACGAGTGACATCTTTGGCACTAAATTCATAAGTAGCCAGCATGATAGATTCATAAGGTAATTTGACTTTCTTTCTTGGAAAGTGATCCATGCCTTTCTTTATGGAAATTGGAATCTAATATTCCCTTCCTTCATATCAATAATCGCGCCAATCATTCTAAGGAAAGGTCTACCAAGAATAATAGGGCAAGAAAGATTGCAATCTATATCAAGAATGATAAAATCTACGGGCACCAAATTTCTATTTGCAATAATGAGAACATCATTGATCCTTCCCATTGGCTTTTTAATGGTGGAATCCGCAAGGTGTAAATTTAAAGAGCAATCATCAAGATCATGGAAATCTAGAATATCACATAAAGTTTTCGGAATCGTGGAAACACTAGCACCCAAATCACACAAAGCAAAACACTCATGATCTTTAATTCTAATCTTTATAGTAGGTTCCCACTCATCATTAAGTTTTCTAGGTATAGAAACCTCCAAATTAAGTTTTTCATCATCAGATTGCATCAGGGCATCAACAATATGTTTGGTAAAAGCTTTATTTTGACTATAAGCATGAGGAGAATTAACAACGGATTGCAACAAGGAAATACAACCTTCTAAGAACAATTATAATAATCAAATTCCTTGAAATCCGAGATAGCGGGTTCAATACTATTTAAAGTTGTGACCTCTCCAATCCCACTTTTACCAAATTTAGCATCAAGATCTAAAAACTCCGAATTCTTGGGACGCCTTCTAGGTAAAGTTGACTCATCATCAGTCCCATAATTATCGAGATTCATATTGCAAAACATAGATCTAATAGGAGATGCATCAATAACTTTAAGATCTTCATCATTATTTTCATGGAAACTAGAAGAACACGCCTTTACAAAGCTATATTTCTTAGCACGCAATCTAGCGGTTCTTTCCTTGCACTCATCAATGGAAATTCTCATTGCTTTGAGAGACTCATTGATATCATGCTTAGGAGAAGAAGATCTAATTTTAAGAGAATCAACATCAAGCGAAAGTCTATCAACGTTCCTAGCCAAATCATCTACTTTGAGCAATTTTTCTTCAAGCAAAGCATTAAAATTCTTTTGAGAAATCATAAATTCTTTCACACTATTCTCAAAATCAGAGGGCATCTTATTAAAATTACCATAAGAATTATTGTAGGAATTTCCATAATTATTAGAGGAATTACTAGGGAACGGTCTAGCATTAAAGTTTCCTCTATAAGCATTGTTTCCAAAACTATTCCTACCAACAAAATTCACATCCATAGATTCATTATTATTCTCAATCAAATTAGACAGAGGCATATCATTGGGATCAAGAGGAGTATTTTTAGTAGCAAACAACTTCATAAGTTCATCCATCTTTCGACTCAAAACATTGATTTCTTCTATAGCATGCACTTTTTTACTGGAAGATCTTTCGGTGTGCCATTGAGAATAATTAGCCATAATATTATCAAGAAGTTTTGTAGAATCTCCTAACGTGATTTCCATAAACGTGCCTCCCGCGGCCGAGTCTAAGAGATTTCTAGAAGCAAAGTTCAAACCGGCATAAAATTTTTGTATGATCATCCATAAATTCAAACCATGAGTAGGGCAATTGCGAAGCATCAATTTCATTCTTTCCCAAGATTGGGCAACATGCTCATGATCAAGTTGTTTAAAATTCATAATATCATTCCTAAGAGTGATAACTTAGCGGGAGGAAAATAATTAGAGATAAGCATCTTTGCACTCATTCCAAGAATCAATACTATTTTTAGGCAAAGACGAAAACCAAACTTTAGCACGATCTCTAAGTGAAAACGGGAATAACTTCAATTTGACAATATTGTTATCCGTATCTTTCTTGTTTTGCATATCACACAAATCAACAAAGTTGTTTAGATGAGTAGCGGCATCTTCAGTAGGAAGGCCGGCGAATTGATCTTTCATAACAAGATTCAGCAAAGCAGTATTGATTTCACAAGACTCAACATCATTAAGAGGAGCAATCGGAGTACTAAGGAAATCATTATTATTGGTATTCGAGAAATCACACAGTTTGGTATTATCTTGCGCCATGGCAACAAGTAATCCAACACACAAGCAAACAGAAAAAGGCAAGCGAAAGAGAGAGGAGGAGATTGGGAAAGAGAGGGTGAATAAAACGGCAAGGGTGAAGTGGGGAGAGGAAAACAAGAGGCAAATGGCAAATAATGTAAATGCAAGGGAGATGGGTTTGTGATGGGTACTTGGTATGTCTTGACTTGAGCGAAGACCTCCCCGACAACGGCGCCAGAAATCCTTCTTGCTACGTCTTGAGCTTGCGTTGGTTTTCCTTGAAGAGGAAAGGGTGATGCAGCAATAGTAGCGTAAGTATTTCCCACAGTTTTTGAGAACCAAGGTATCAATCCAGTAGGAGGCTCCTCAATAGTCCCACGCACCTACACAAACAAACAAAAAACTCGCAACCAACGCAATAAAGGGGGTGTCAATCCCTTCACGGCCACTTGCGAAAGTGAGATCTAATAGAGATAGTATGATAAGATAAATATATTTTTGGTATTTTATAATATAGATGCAAATAAAAGTAGATTGAAAGCAAATATGATAAGAGATAGACCCGGGGGCCATAGGTTTCACTAGTGGCTTCTCTCAAGATAGCATAAGTATTACGGTGGGTGAACAAATTACTGTCGAGCAATTGATAGAAAAGCGAATAATTATGAGATTATCTAGGCATGATCATGTATATAGGCATCACGTCCGTGACAAGTAGACCGACTCCTGCCTGCATGCATCTACTACTATTACTCCACACATCGACCGACTCCTGCCTGCATCTAGAGTATTAAGTTCATAAGAACAGAGTAACGCATTAAGCAAGATGATAGGATGTGGAGGGATAAACTCAAGCAATATGATATAAACCCCATCTTGTTATCCTTGATGGCAACAATACAATACGCACCTTGCTGCCCCTGCTGTCACTGGGAAAGGACACCGCAAGATTGAACTCAAAGCTAAGCACTTCTCCCATGGCAAGAAAGATCAATCTAGTAGGCCAAACCAAACTGATAATTCGAAGAGACTTGCAAAGATAACTCAATCATACATAAAAGAATTCAGAGAAGATTCAAATATTATTCATAGGTAAACTTGATCATAAACCCACAATTCATCGAATCTCGACAAACACACCGCAAAAAGAGTTTACATCGAATAGATCTCCACAGGAGAGGGGGAGAACATTGTATTGAAATCAAAAAAGAGAGAAGAAGCCATCTAGCTAATAACTATGGACCCGTAGGTCTGCGGTAAACTACTCACAACTCATCGGAGGGGCAAGGATGTTGATGTAGAAGCCCTCCGTGGTCGATTCCCCCTCCGGCAGAGTGCCGGCGAAGGCTTCAAGATGAGATCTCGTGGATACAGAAGGTTACGGTGGTGGAAATTGTGTTTTGTTGGCTCCCTAGATGTTTTCGGGGTACGTAGGCTTATATAGGAGGAAGAAGTACGTCGGTGGACACCCGAGGGGCCCACGAGACAGGGGGGCACGCCCTATAGGGGGTGCGCCCTCCTATCTTGTGGAGGCCTCGGCTGCTTCTTGACTTGCACTCCAAGTCCTCTGGATCATGTTCGTTCCAAAAATTACGCTCCCGAAGGTTTCATTCTGTTTGGACTTCATTTGATATTCCTTTTCTTTGAAATACTGAAATAGGCAAAAAAAACAGGAATACGGGTTGGGCCTTCAATTAGTAGGTTAGTCCCAAAAATGATATAAATGTGTAAAATAAAGCCCATAAACTCCAAAAGGGGTAATATAATAGCATGGAACAATCAAAAATTATAGATACGTTGGAGACGTATCAGACCCCCGGCAAGACCCTTGCAGGGACAACTCCAAGGCCCCCGGCAAGCCTTGACGGGGATGATCGCTGGCCCGCGGCCAGACCCGCGCCTGGTAGGGTTTCTCCACTTCACCACCACTCCAGTGCGATGATAAGCATGCCAGCTAAGCAGGCGCCTGCATGGCGGCATGCAGATCTTCGTGGAAGCATACCTTTTCACCAACACAGCAGCTGGTTGGCCAGCGTGGTGCTGCGTGCCTCGTCGGCCACGACGCGTGGCGAGGCGAGGAAGAGCGACGAAGGATGAGATGGCCTCTGTTGCCGTCCCCAATAAAGCAAGAGGATACTTAGGCAACGCATTAAATGCGCTTGTCCTACATTAACCGAGTGATAAGTTCGTATCACTGTAGCTTGCCACCTCCTGTGTGCCACTTTCGCAACCCCTTTGTGTATAAAAGGAGGCTCGAGGCGCACAGAGAGGGGATTCGGACTTTTGGACAAAGCGCGTATCGTAGCTAGTTCAAGAGCTCAAGAACACACATATAACCAGATAAAGCAGGACTAGGGTATTACGCATCCTTGCAGCCCGAACCTAGATAAAAATCCTCTGTGTGCTAACGGCTCGACCTGCTCTTCGTGCAACTAACCCCCCGCCGAACGTAGAAGGGATCCTTGTGACCCCATAGATGATCGGTTTCCCCGACACCATGATGACAATGATCTCCTATTTTAATAGAAACAACAGGCATGCCAACAACAGGTCTATGTTTATTTTTAGTATTGAGTCTAGCAATTCTAGAAGCTTCATCACAGAAGTAAATAACATGCCCATCAATATTATTGACCAAGAGATCTTTAACCATAGCAATACTAGGTTCAACTTTAATTTGCTCAGGGGGTGTAGGTGTTCTAGTATTACTCTTACGAACCACAGTTGAAGCTTTAGCATGATCCTTTATTCTAACAGGGAAAGGTGGTTTCTCAATATAAGCAGTAGGAACAATAGGATCATCATTATAAGTAACAGTCTTTTCTTCAAATTTAATAGGTTCTACTACTTTCACTTCAATGGTAGGATGATATTTAAACCACTTCTCCTTAGGGAGATCAACATGAGTAGCAAATGATTCACAGAAAGAAGCTACTATCTTAGAGTCAAGTCCATATTTAGTGCTAAATTCACGAAAAGCATCGGTATCCATAAAAGATTTAACACAATCAAACTTAGGTGTTATACCCGACTCCTTACCTTCGTCGAGTTCCCAATCTTCAGAGTTGCCTTTAATTCTTTCCAATAAATCCAATTTGAATTCAATAGTCTTCATCATAAAAGAACAATGGTACACGAAGTATCGAGCATGGAGCAATTATAAAGAGAAAGCCGAGCATAAAAATTCTGAAAAATAATTTCTATTGAGAGCTCATGATTGGGGCATGAATATAACATTGACTTAAGCCTCCCCCAAGCTTGAGCAATACTTTCTCCTTCGCGAGGCCAACAATTATAAATATAATTACGATCATGATGAACCAGATGCATAGGATAAAACATCTGATGAAATTCCAATTTCAATCGGTTGTAGTTCCATGATCCAATATCATCACATAGCCTAAACCATGTCAATGCCTTTCCCTTCAAAGATAAAGGGAAGACTTTCTTCTTGATAACATCCTTGGGCATACCTGCAAGCTTAAATAATCCACAAACTTCATCCACATAGATTAGGTGCATATTGGGATGTAATGTTCCATCTCCTGTAAAAGGATTAGCTAGCAGTTTCTCTATCATACCCAAAGGAATTTCGAAGTAAATATTTACAGTAGGTTCAGTAGGATGAGGAGCAACTCTTTGCTCTTATGGTCAGCGTGAAGATACCCTGAACAAGCCCCTCAAAGGATTATTTTCCATAGTAACAAGTGACAGTAAATTTCAGCACACTATATAAATGTTTCCTTACCAAATTCCACCTACCAAAGGCGCTTCACTCCCCGACAATGGCGCCAGAAAAGAGTCTTGATGACCCAAAAGTATAGGGGATCTATCATAGTCCTTTCGATAAGTAAGAGTGTCGAACCCAACGAGGAGCAGAAGGAAATGACAAGCGGTTTTTAGTAAGGCTCTGCAAGCACTAAAATTATCGGTAACAGATAGTTTTGTGATAAGATAATTCGTAACAGGTAACAAGTAACAAAAGTAAACAATGTGCATCAAGGTGGCCCAATCCTTTTGGTAGCAAAGGACAAGCCTGGACAAACTCTTATATAAAGCAAAGCGCTCCCGAGGACACATGGGAATTTCTATCAAGCTAGTTTTCATCATGCTCACATGATTCGCGTTCGTTACTTTGATAATTTGATATGTGGGTGGACCAGTGCTTGGGTATTGCCCTTCCTTGGACAAGCATCACACTTATGATTAACCCCTCTCGCAAGCATTCGCAACTATGAAAGAAGAATTAAGGTAAACCTAACCATAGCATGAAACATATGGATCCAAATCAGCCCCTTACGAAGCAACGCATAAACTAGGGTTTAAGCTTCTGTCACTCTAGCAACCCATCATCTACTTATTACTTCCAAATGCCTTCCCCTAGGCCCAAATCATGGTGATGTTTCATTTAGTCGACATTCACGTAACACCACTAGAGGATAGACAACATACATCTCATCAAAATATCGAACGAATACCAAATTCACATGACTACTTATAACAAGACTTCTCCCATGTCCTCAGGAACAAACGTAACTACTCACAAATCATATTGATGTTCATAATCAGAGGGGTATTGAATGGCATTAAGGATCTGAACATATGATCTTCCACCGAATAAACCAACTAGCATCAACTACGAGGAGTAATCAACACTACTAGCAACCCACAGGTACCAATCTAAGGTTTTGAGACAAAGATCGGATACAAGAGATGAACTAGGGTTTGAAAGGAGATGGTGCTGGTGAAGATGTTGATGGATATTGACCCCCTCTAGTTGAGAGCATCGATGGTGATGATGATGGCGACGATTTCCCCCTCCTGGAGGGATGTTTCCCCGGCAGAACAGCTACACCGGAGCCCTAGATTGGTTCCGCCCAGGTTTCGCCTCGAGACGGCGACACTTCTTCCCGAAGCTTCCTTATGATTTTTTTAGGGAAAAAGACACCATATAGCAGAATATGGGCATCGGAGGCCTGCCAGGTGGCCCACGAGGCAGGGGGCGCGCCCAAGGGGTTAGGGCGCGCCCTCCACCCTCATGGCTGGTGGGCGGCCCCCCTCTGGTGCTTTCTTCGCCCAATATTTTTAATATATTCCAAAACTGACTTTCATGGAGTTTCAGGATTTTTGGAGTTGTGCAGAATAGGTCTCCTATATTTGCTCCTTTTCCAGCCTAGAATTCCTGTTGCCGACATTCTCCCTCTTCATGTAAACCTTATAAAATAAGAGAGAAAAGGCATAAGTATTGTGACATAATGTGTAGTAATATCCCATAATGGAATAAATATTGATATAAAAGCATTATGCAAAATGGACGTATCACCATGGGCCGCGATGATGACAAGTTTAGGACGGGCCGATTTGACACTAGTCGTACGGGCCTTAACTGCGAACGGGTCGTCTGCAAGTAGGCCGTTAATGGGTCGGCCCGCTAATTTTGATCGGGCCAGCCTTTTTAACCTAAATGGGCCGCTGTTGGGCCTTGCCACATGTTGACGTATCATAGGCGCCTCCTGTCCATTGGGAGGTTGACATATGTCCTTTCGTGCTACTGACACATGGTTGCTATAGCCAATGATAATTTTTGTTGGGGAACGTAGTAATTTCAAAATTTTCCTACACACACACAAGATCATGGTGATGCATAGCAACGAGAGGGGAGAGTGTTGTCCACATACCCTTGTAGACCAAAAGCGGAAGCGTTAGCACAACGCGGTTGATGTAGTCATACATCTTCACGATCCGACCGATCCAAGTACCGAACGCACGGCACCTCCGACTTCTGCACACGTTCAACTCGATGACGTCCCACGAACTCCGATCCAGGAGAGCTTTGCGGGAGAGTTCCTTCAGCACGACAGCGTGATGATGGTGTTGATGATGCTACCGACACAGGGCTTCGCCTAAGCACCGCTACGATATTACCGAGGTGGAATATGGTGGAGGGGGCACCGCACACGGCTAAGAGATCAATGATCAATTGTTGTGTCTAGAGGTGCCCCCTGCCCCCGTATATAAAGGAGGGAGGGAGAGGCCGGCCCTAGAGGGGGCGCACCAAGTGTGGGGAGTCCTACTAGGACTCCCAAGTCCTAGTAGGATTCCCCTTTCCTTTCCGGAGTAGGAGAGAAGGTAAGGGGGGGAGGGAGAAGGAAAAGGGGGTTGCACCCCTTGTACAATTCAGACCAGAGTGGGGGCGCACGCCTCCTTCCTTTTGGCCTCTCTCCTCTATTCCCGTATGGCCCAATAAGGCTCAATACTTCTCCCGGTGAATTCCCGTAACTCCCCGGTACTCCGAAAATACCCGAATCACTCGGAACCTTTATGATGTCTGAATATAGTCGTCCAATATATCGATCTTTACGTCTCAACCATTTCGAGACTCCTCGTCATGTCCCCGATCTCATCCTGGACTCCAAACTACCTTTGGTACATCAAAACACATAAACTCATAATATAAATCGTCACCGAACGTTAAGCGTGCGGACCCGTTCGAGAACTATGTAGACATGACCGAGACACATCTCCAGTCAATAACCAATAGCGGAACCTGGATGCTCATATTGGCTCCCACATATTCTACGAAGATCTTTATCGGTCAAACCGCATAACAACATAAGTTGTTCCCTTTGTCATCGGTATGTTACTTGCCCGAGATTCGATCGTCGGTATCTCAATACCTAGTTCAATCTCGTTATCGGCAAGTCTCTTTACTTGTTATGTAATGCATCATCCTGCAACTAACTCATTAGTCACATTGCTTCCAAGGCTTATAGTGATGTGCATTACCGAGAGGGCCCAGAGATACCTCTCCAACAATCGAAGTGACAAATCCTAATCTCAAAATACGCCAACTCAACAAGTACCTTCGGAGACACCTGTAGAGCACCTTTATAATCACCCAATTATGTTGTGACGTTTGGTAGCACACAAAGTGTTCCTCCGGTAAAGGGGAGTTTCATAATCGCATAGTCATAGGAACATGTATAAGTCATGAAGAAAGCAATAGCAACATACTAAACGATCAAGTGCTAAGCTAACGAAATGGGTCAAGTCAATCACATCATTCTCCTAATGATGTGATCCCGTTAATCAAATGACAACTCATGTCTATGGTTAGGAAACTTAACCACCTTTGATTAACGAGCTAGTCAAGTAGAGGCATACTAATGACACTATGTTTGTCTATGTATTCACACATGTATTATGTTTCCGGTTAATACAATTCTAGCATGAATAATAAACATTTATCATGAAATAAGGAAATAAATAATAACTTTATTATTGCCTCTAGGACATATTTCCTTCAGTCTTTCACTTGCACTAGAGTCAATAATCTAGTTCACATCGCCATGTGATTCAACACCAATATTCACATCTGTATGTGATTAATACTCATAGTTCACATCGGCATGTGATCAACACCCGAAGGGTTTACTAGAGTCAATAATCTAGTTCACATCTCTATGTGATAACACCCAAAGAGTACTAAGGTATGATCATGTTTTTCTCGTGAGAGAAGTTTAGTCAACGGGTCTGTCACATTCAGAGCCATATGTATTTTGCAAATATTCTATGTCTACAATGCTCTGCATGGAGCTACTCTAGTTAATTGCTCCCACTTTAAATATGTATCCAGATTGAGACTTAGAGTCATCTGGATCGGTGTAAAAGCTTGCACCGATGTAACTCTTTACGACGAGCTCTTTTATCACCTCCGTAATTGAGAAATATTTCCTTAGTCCTCACTAAGGATATTCTTGACCGATGTCCAGTGATCTACTCTTAGATCAAAATTGTACTCCCTTGCCGAACTCAAAGCAAGGTATACAATAGGTCTGGTACACAGCATAGCATACTTTATAGAACCTATGACTGAGGCATAGGGAATGACTTTTCATTCTCTTTCTATTTTCTGCCATAGTCGGGTTTTGAGTCTTACTCAACTTCACACCTTGCAACATAGGCAAGAAATCCTTCTTTGACTGTTCCATTTTGAATTACTTAAAAATCTTATCAAGGTATGTACTCATTGAAAAATCTTATCAAGCGTCTTGATCTATCTCTATAGATCTTGATGCTCAATGTGTAAGCAGCTTCACCGAGGTCTTTCTTTGAAAAACTCCTTTCAAATACTCCTTTATGCTTTCCAGAAGATTCTACATTATTTCTTTTCAACAATATGTCATTCACATATAATTTATCAGAAATGTTGTAGTGCTCCCACTCACTTTCATGTAAATACAGGCTTCACTGCAAGTCTGTATAAAACTATATGCTTTGATCAACTCATCAAAGCGTATATTCCAACTCCGAGATGTTACACCAGTCCATAGATGGATCACTGGAGCTTGTTCACTTTGTTAGCCCCTTTAGGATTGACAAAACCTTCTGGTTGTATCATATACAACTCTTCTTTAATAAATCCATTAAGGAATGCAGTTTTGATATCCGTTTGCCAAATTTCATAAAATGTGGCAATTGCTAACATGATTTGGACACACTTAAGCATCGATACGTGTGAGAAAATCTCATCGTATTCAACACCTTGAACTTATTGAAAAAACTTCTTGCGACAAGTCGAGCTTTGTAGATAGTAACGCTACTATCAACGTCCGTCTTCCTCTTGAAGATCCATTTATACAATATGGCTTGCCGATCATCGGGAAACTCCACCAAAATCCACACTTTGTTCTCATACATGGATCCCATCTCAGATTTCATGGTCTTCAAGCCATTTCGTGGAATCTGGGCTCATCATCGCTTCCTCATAGTTCATAGGTTCATCATGGTCTAGTAACATGACTTCCAGAATAGGATTACCGTACCACTCTGGTGCAGACTGTACTTTGGAAGACCTACGAGGTTCTGTAGTAACTTAATTTGAAGTTTCATGATCATCGTCATTAGCTTCCTCACTAATTGGTGTAGGAATCACTGGAACTGATTTCTGTGATGAACTACTTTCCAATTTGGGAGAAGGTGCAATTACCTTATCAAGTTCTACTTTCCTCCCACTCACTTCTTTCGAGATAAACTACTTCTCTAGAAAGGATCCACCTTAGCAACGAATATCTTACCTTCGGATCTGTGATAGAAGGTGTAATCAACAGTTTCCTTTGGCTATTCTATGAAGACGCACTTCTCCGATTTCGGTTCGAGCCTATCAGGTTGAAACTTTCCTTTGGCCCCAAACTTTAAGAAACGACAACTTTGGTTTCTTGCCAAACCATAGTTCATAAGGCGTCATCTCAACGGATTTTTATGGTGCCCTATTTAAAGTGAATGCAACTGTCTCTAATGCATAACTCCAAAACGATATTGGTAAATTGGTAAGAGACATCATTGATCGCACCATATCAAATAAAGTGCGGTTATGACGTTCGGACACACCATTACGCTATGGTTTTCCAGGTGGCATGAGTTTTGTGAAACTATTCCACATTATTTTAACTGAAGGCCAAACTCGTAACTCAAATATTCAGCTCCATGATCAGATCGCAGAAACTTTATTTTCTTGTTACGCTGATTTTCCACTTCACTCTGAAACTCTTTGAACCTTTCAACTGTTTCATACTTATGTTTCATCAAGTAGATATACCCATATCTGCTCAAATCATCTGTGAAGGTCAGAAAATAACGATACCCGCCACGAGCCTTAATACTCATTGGTCTGCATACATCAGTATGTATTATTTCCAACAAGTCAGTAGCTTGTTCCATTGTTCCGGAGAACGGAGTTTTAGTCATCTTGCCCAAAAGGCACGGTTCGCAAGCATCAAATGATTCATAACCAAGTGATTCCAAAAATCCATCTTTATGGAGTTTCTTCATGCGCTTCACACTGATATGACCCAAACGACAGTGCCACAAATAAGTTGCACTATCATTATTAACTTTGTATCTTTTGGCATCAATATTATGTATATGTGTATCACTAGGATCGAGATCCAACAAACTATTTTCATTGGGTGTATGACCATCGAAGGTTTTATTCATGTAAACAGAACAACAATTATTCTCTGACTTTAAATGAATAACCGTATTGCAATAAACATGATCAAATCATATTCATGCTCAACGCCAACGCCAAATAACATTTATTTAGGTTTAACACCAATCCCGAAAGTGTAGGGAGTGTGCGATGATGATTATATCAATCTTGGAACCACTTCCAACACACATCGTCACTTCACCCTCAACAAGTCTCTGTTTATTCTGTAACTCCTGTTTCGAGTTACTAATTTTTAGCAACTGAACAAGTATCAAATACCCAGGGGCTACTATAAACACTAGTAAGTTACACATCAATAACATGTATATCAAATATACCCTTGTTCACTTTGCCATCCTTCTTATCCACCAAATATTCAGGGCATTTCCGCTTCCAGTGACCATTTCCTTTGCAGTAGAAGCACTTAGTTTCAGGCTTTCGTCTAGCTTTGGGCTTCTTCACAGAAGTGACAACTTGCTTGCCATTCTACATGAAGTTCCCTTTCTTTCCTATTGCCCTTTTCTTGAAACTAGTGGTCTTGTCAATCATCAACACTTGATGCACTTTCTTGATTTCTACCTTCATCGATTTCATCATCATGAAAAGCTCGGGAATCATTTTCGTCATCCCTTGCATACTATAGTTCATCACGAAGTTCTACTAACTTGGTGATGGTGACTAGAGAACTCTGTCAATCACTATCTTATCTGGAAGATTAACTCCCACTTGATTCAAGCGATTGTAGTACCCAGACAATCTGAGCATATGCTCACTGCTTGAGCTATTCTCCTCCATCTTTTAGCTATAGAACTTGTTGGAGACTTCATATCTCTCAACTCAGGTATTTGCTTGAAATATTAACTTCAACTCCTGGAACATCTCATATGGTCCATGACATTCAAAACATCTTTGAAGTCCTGATTCTAAGTCGTTAAGCATGGTGCACTAAACTATCAAGTAGTCATCATATTGAGCTAGCCAAACGTTCATAACGTCTACATCTGCTCCTGCAATAGGCCTGTCACCTAGCGGTGCATCAAGGACATAATTCTTCTGTGCAGCAATGAGGATAAACCTCAGATCACGGACCCAGTCCGCATCATTGATACTATCATCTTTCAACTTAGTTTTCTCTAAGAACACATATAAAACATAGGGAAGCAACAACACGAGCTATTGATCTACAATATTATTTAAAAAATACTATCAGGACTAAGTTCATGATAAATTAAGTTCAATTAATCATATTACTTAAGAACTCCCACTTAGATAGACATCCCTCTAATCATCTAAGTGATCACGTGATCCAAATCAACTAAACCATGTCCGATCATCACGTGAGATGGAGTAGTTTTCAATGGTGGACATCACTATGTTGATCATATCTACTATATGACTCATGCTCGACCTTTCGGTCTCAGTGTTTCGAGGCCATATCTGTATATGCTAGGCTCGTCAAGTTTAACCTGAGTATTCTGCATGTGCAACTATTTTGCACCCGTTGTATTTGAACGTAGAGCCTATCACACCCGATCATCACGTGGTGTCTCAGCACGAAGAACTTTCGCAGCGGTGCATACTCAGGGAGAACACTTATACCTTGAAATTTAGTGAGAGATCATCTTATAATGCTACCGTCAATCAAAGCAAAATAATATGCATAAAGGATAAACATCACATGCAATCAATATAAGTGATATGATATGGCCATCATCATCTTGTGCTTGTGATCTCCATCTCCGAAGCACCGTCATGATCACCATCTTCATCGGCGCGACACCTTGATCTCCATCGTAGCATCATTGTCGTCTTGCCAACTATTGCTTATATGACTATCGCTACCGCTTAGTGATAAAGTAAAGCAATTACAGGGCGATTGCATTGCATATAATAAAGCGACAACCATATGGCTCCTGCCAGTTGCCGATAACTCTGTTACAAAACATGATCATCTCATACAATAAAATTTAGCATCATGTCTTGACCATATCACATCACATCATGACCTGCAAAAACAAGTTAGACGTCCTCTACTTTGTTGTTGCAAGTTTTACGTGGCTGCTACGGGCTGAGCAAGAACCGTTCTTACCTACGCATCAAAACCACAACGATAGTTCATCAAGTTAGTGATGTTTTAACCTTCTCAAGGACCGGCGTAGCCACACTCGGTTCAACTAAAGTTGGAGAAACTGACACCCGCCATCCACCTATGTGCAAAGCACGTCGGTAGAACCAGTCTCGCGTAAGCGTACGCGTAATGTCAGTCCGGGCCGCTTCATCCAACAATACCGCCGAACCAAAATATGACATGTTGGTAAGCAGTATGACTTGTATCACCCACAACTCACTTGTGTTCTACTCATGCATATAACATCTACGCATAAAACCAGGCTCTGATACCACTATTGGGGAACGTAGTAATTTCAAAATTTTCCTACGCACACGCAAGATCATGGTGATGCATAGCAATGAGAGGGGAGAGTTGTAAGTGCATTTAGTGCCCCTTAGTGATTTTGGTGTATTGAAGACTTATAGGTTAAGGGACTGATGTGTTTGTGAGTGTACACAGGTTTGTAAGTCTATGAGGAGTTTGATATTTATAGAGAAAGTCGACCCCTAAAAATGAAGTTCTTCAACTGAAGACTTTGGATTTCTGAAGACTTTCTGAAGACTTTGAAAGTGAAGAAATTGGTGTGACCCTGAAGACTTGGCAATCATTCGAGGAACATGAAGCGTGAAGACTTTTGTTTTCGTAGTTTCATTTTTCTATTTTCTTGAGTCATAGGAAACACCGTACTGTTAAAGGGGCGTCGAGGAAATACTAAGGAAAAATTTCCATGTGATGCTCAACTCAAAATCCTACACCTACCAATCCCTTCGAGTGAAGCCATTGGAAATCTCATATAGTTCAGTCATATTCTTCAGTTTCAGAGACGAAGTTCTTTTGGTCTCTGAGGAATTTGTTCTGACTGAGGAGTTAGGAATTCGCTAGTGTGAATTGCCTACACAGTGAGGAACATGATAGTCCTGAGGATTTTGATAGTCAAAATTTCGACTGTTGCTGTGCTATGCGCCAGCTGTTCCAAAATATCTACCCACCTAACGGTCATGTCAGACAAGGGCATTTATGTCTTATCATGTCGGGCTGCTCCCTAGGCTATAAATAGCCACCTCCCTCAACCACTAGCTGGTTGGCTACTCTGAGAGAAACTGACACTTGTCATTTGGGAGCATCCCATCCTTCGAGGACTTTGAGCGAAAATCATCAAGTGAGGAAAACCCAACCCAACACCTACAAACCCAAAGTGATTGAGCATCACTGAAGAGATTGATCCTGCATGGATCCGACGCTTTTTTCCTTTAAAGACTGTGCTTCTTCCAGACGGTTAGGCGTCAAGGTCTAGAGCATCCAAGAGGAATTGCGGATTGCCGAGTGACCGAGTTTGTGAAGGTTTGGAAGTCACCTGAAGACTTACCACGAGTGTTTGGGCGAGGTCTATGTGACCTTAGCTCAAGGAGAATACGGTGAGGACTGTGTGTTTGGACTAGGTGTCCTCGAGTTTAAATACTCAGCCGCTCCAACCAGATGTACAACTGAGACAGCAGTTGGAACTGGTCTACCAAATCATTGTCTTCACCGAGCTTACTGGTTCTATTTCCTCAACTCTTTCATTTCCTCATGTCTGTTGTTGTGTGCCTGTTCATATTTGTTTGAAGACTTTAACTGAAGACTTTCTCAATTTCCTCAGTTCAATTTCTTAAGTATGTCCATCTTCTTTCTTGTGTTATCCTGTGTTTACGCTTTCTGTACTCTATGCTTGTCTTCATTTCATCATGATGACTATGCTTGTGTTCTGTTATGTTTACTTCTAAGTACTTATTCCACCGCAAGTAGTTCTTCAGTTAGGAATTTCCTCACCAGCAAATTCATCAGTGAAGAATTCATAAAAATCGCCTATTCACCCCCCTCTAGTCGATATAACGCACTTTCAATTGGTATCAGAGCAAGGTACTCCCTTGTTCTGTGTGATTTTGGTTTAACCGCCTGGAGTTTTAGTTATGTCGACTGCAGGATTGAGGAATGTATCCTGCCCCATCTTTGACGGTCATGAGTACCCTCGGTGGAAGCCCATGATGAAGAAGCGACTCATGGCTATGGACAGTGAACTGTGGACCATCACTGAGATCGGTCTTACCGATCTATGCAAGATGGCGGAGGATGATGACATCCGCAAGTACACTCTGCTCAACCTCACAGCGAAGGATGACATCTGCTCCTGTCTGTCCCAAAATCAGTTCAGGAACGTCATGCACCTCAATCATGCGAAGCTAATCTGGGACCGGCTCTCTGAGGTCTACGAAGGTCATCATACTCGTCATGATCCTTGGTTTGAGGATTACAAGGATTCTCTCAAGGAGATGACTTTCGCACCTGAATCGTCATCCTCTTCACCATGCCTTATGGCAGAGGGTGCCAAGGTAACTGAATGCTACCTTTCCGAGTCTAGTGATGATGAATTAGGTGATGAATTCGGCCCCAGCTATGTCAAACTTGCTTCCCTTGCCACTAAACAACAAAGAGCTTTGGAAAAAGTTCAATACATGCTAAATAAGAGCGATGATATGTTGGGTGAATAAATGGATCAGTCAAAAGCATTGGCTGAGAGTCTTCAAAGACTTCAGTCCACATTTGACGCCCTTCAAGATCATCATAACACTCTCTTATCTGATCACGAGAAGCTTTCTTCTGAATTTCTTCAAAGAAAGCAAGATCTTGAAAAGCTAAGAGTGGATTATGAAGATCTTAAGAAGGAGCACGATTCGCTACTTTCTCAACAAATCAGTGCTACTCAGGAAGAATTTGTTCCTCCATGTCTGAAGTGCATTGAATGTGAAACTGCTAATTCTTCACCTGAATATTCAAATGCTTCTAATGCTATTCTTCATATGTCTCTGCTATCACTAATTCCTCATCTGAGGACAATGCAAGTATCACTGATGATGTAGGGCTAAAGGAATTGTACATGACAGGCATGTACAAAAGCCTCAGAGGGCATGACTCTTTGTGATGTGCTCAAAAAGCATATCCTCAACAGAAACCCTAGGAAAGAGGGTATTGCCTTTGAGAGGATACTCAATGCTGATGGAACATATTGGAAGCCTAAGCAGTACCCCAAAACCTCATGGGTTGCTGCAAAGGGACCTCTAGTTGATCCATCTAACTTATCTGGCTTTACATGTGAATCTCCTCATTATTCTGATGAGTCATTTGACTCCAACTATAAACAGTTAAAAAACCAGAATGGTGAAGTATTTGCTAGATATGTTGGGACTGACTGTAGGAACGGTTCCCCTATGAAGAAAATCTGGGTTCCCAAAAGTTGACTTGAAAGTCTTCAGGTGAATGTCCTCATGACACCGCCCGTGAAGAATAGGAACCCCAGATCAAATTCTTCATATGAACCAAATTCTTCATATGGATCCAAGTCCTCATATGGACCAAATTCCTCACGTGGATCAAATTCCTCAAAAGGACCAAAGTCCTCATATGATCATCATCCTGCTAACCCTTCTGTTTCACAGGGTAAAGCTAAGGGCTATGAATATGTGCATTATTCTTCAAATCATTATGTTCATAAGTCCTCAAAGAATTTCTCTGCTTATTCATATGCTTACCCTAACCCCTCTTATGTGAAACAAAGTGGACTGGCGTCTATGCCACCTTTCTCATATGGTGCTCGCAGAGTGATGAATTCTTTGCCACCCCTACAGATGTGGGTGGTGAAGAAAAAGAACTAATCTCTTATGCAAGGTCAGATCTCCAGACGAGCTCAAAACGTCTGAAGAATTTGCTGGAGACCTGAACAATGCCTGATAGGACACAGGCTAATCATGATGAAATGAACTTTCATTTCACACGTCCTCATACTGTTTATCTATTCTAATTGCTCGAAGAAATTGATCTGATGATATTGATGTCATATTCTTCACTGATGAAGTATATGAGTTTGTAAGTTGCACTAATTCATCTGCAGGATGAACAACCCAAAGCCAATGAGTGGGTCCTCGATAGTGGATGTACGAATCACATGACGGGTGACAAGAATCTATTAATGGATGCTCCTTTATCACCGTCACATCTGAAGCATATCATCTTCGCTGACAAAGGCAAAAGTCAGGTATTGGGTCTAGGTAAGGTTGCGATCTCTAAGGACATACACATGGACAAAGTCATGCTTGTCGAGTCCTTAGGATACAACCTCATGTCTGTCTCAATGCTTTGTGATCTTGATATGGTTGTTGTCTTTGGCAAGTATCGTTGTGTTGTGATCATGGAAGCTAACAATTCCAAATTCTTCGAAGGCTTTAGGAGAGGAGACTTGTACATTGTTGATTTCTCTACAGGACCACAAGGGCTGTATGCTTACTTGCAAAAGCTTCAGAAGGCTGGCTATGGCATCGACGACTTGGTCATGCTGGCATGAGGAATCTGCACATGCTCGCGAAGAAGAAGCATGTCATTGGCATTGAGAATGTCAAATTCCTCAAGGATCACTTATGCGGAGCCTGTGAAGCTGGAAAGATGACAAAGGCCAAGCATCCAGCGAAGACTATCATGACTACCACTCGACCATTTGAATTGCTTCACATGGATCTCTTTGGTCCTAATCATTATTCTGCTGTTACAAATGATGCTTCTCTATATGGCTTTGTTATTGTTGATGATTATTCTCGTTACACAAGGGTACACATTGTCACTTACAAACATGAGGTGCGGGAAGTCTTCAAACGATTTTCCTTGAGGGCTTCAACCAACTTTGGTGTGAAGATCAAGCACATCAGGAGTGACAATGGAACTGAGTTCAATAATTCCGGTCTTGACGACTATCTTGATGAACTTGGTATTACTCATGAGTTATCTGCTCCTTATACTCCTCAACAGAATGGCGTCGTGGAGCGCAAGAACAGAACTCTTGTTGAGATGGCTCGCACTATGCTTGATGAATACAAGACGCCTCGTCATTTCTGGAGTGAGGCAATTGATACTGCGTGCCACATCATCAGCAGAGTATATCTTCACAAATTCTTCAAGAAGACTGCCTATGAACTCCTCACTGACAAGAAACCCAATGTGAGTTACTTCAAAGTCTTCGGTGCTAAATGTTGGATTAGAGATCCTCATCACACATCTAAATTTGCACCGAAAGCACATGAGGGTTTCATGCTTGGTTACGGAAAGGACTCGCACACCTACAAAGTCTTAAACAACGTTCTTCACAAGGTTGTTGAAACTGTAGATGTGCGGTTTGATGAAACTAATGGCTCGCAAAGAGAGCACCTACCTTCTGTGATAGATGAACCAGCACCTGAGGATTCTATCAAGTTCAAAGCCACTGAGGATGTCATTCCTACTGAAGAATCTGCTGAAGAATTCATTCCAGAACGTGATGAATGTCAAGCTGGCTCACCTGAAGAAAATGGTGCTGAGGAAAATGCACCTGAAGATAATGCAGATCAAATTCCACAAAGACAACCCACTCATCCGCGTATTGCAAACAAAGTGAAAATCGAGAAGATCATCGATGACATTGAAGCACCAGGTCCTCTCACATGCTCAAAAGCTTCACATTTGACTAACTTTTGTGGGCACTTTGCTTGTTTCTCTATCATAGAGCCCACTAAGGTAGATGAAGCATTTCTGGAGCCTGAGTGGATTCAAGCTATGCAAGAAGAATTACATCAGTTCAAGCTCAACAATGTCTGGGAACTGGTCAAACGTCCAGATCCTCGCAAGCACAACATTATTGGCACAAAGTGGATCTACCGCAACAAGCAAGATGAAAATGGCCTTGTGGTGAGGAATAAGGCACGGCTTGTAGCTCAAGGCTACACACAGGTTGAAGGAATTGACTTCGATGAAACTTTTGCACATGTTGCTAGACTTGAGGCTATTCGCATATTACTTGCTTATGCTAACCATCATGATATTATCTTACAACAAATGGATGTGAAAAGTGCATTACTCAATGGTAAGCTTGAGGAAGAAGTATATGTTGCTCAACCACCAGGTTTTGAAGATCCAAAGAATCCTGACAAAGTCTTCAAGCTCAACAAGGCCCTGTATGGCATCAAGTAAGCCCCTCGGGCGTGGTATGATACTTTGAAGGAATTCCTCATGAAGAAAGGCTTCAAACCCGGTTCACTCGAACCTACTCTTTTCACTAAGTCTTATGATGATGAATTGTTTGTGTGCCAAATATATGTTGATGATATCATTTTTGGTTGTACTGACCAATGATATAGTGATGAATTTGCCTATATGATGAGTGAAGAATATCAAATGTCTATGATGGCAGAATTGAAGTTCTTTTTAGGTCTTCAAATTCGTCAACAGCGCAATGGGATATTCATATCTCGGGAGAAATACCTCAAGGACGTAGTGAGGAAATTCGGCATGCAATATTGCAAAGGGGTCAAAATTCCAATGCCCACAAATGGCCATGTGTGCACTGATGAAAATGGTCAAGACTTCGATCAAAAGGTATACCTCTCCATGATTGGCTCTTTACTGTACCTATGTGCATCTAGGCCGGATATTATGCTTAGTGTTTGCATGTGTGCTCGTTTCAAGCTACACCGAAGGAATCACACCATAAGGCTGTGAAGCATATTCTTCGATACTTAGCTCACACACCAACACTTGGATTATGGTATCTGAGGAAGTCCTGGATTAGGGGGTGTCCGGATAGCCGAACTATCATCATCGGCCGGACTCCAAGACTATGAAGATACAAGATTGAAGACTTCGTCCCGTGTCCGGATGGGACTTTCCTTGGCGTGGAAGGCAAGCTTGGCGATACGATATGTAGATCTCCTACCATTGTAACCAACTCTGTGTAACCCTAGCCCTCTCCGGTGTCTATAAACCGGATGGTTTTAGTCCGTAGGACACAACAACAATCATACCATAGGCTAGCTTCTAGGGTTTAGCCTCCTTGATCTCGTGGTAGATCTACTCTTGTAATACCCACATCATCAATATCAATCAAGCAGGACGTAGGGTTTTACCTCCATCAAGAGGGCCCGAACCTGGGTAAAACATCATGTCCCTTGTCTCCTGTTACCATCCGCCTAGACGCATAGTTCGGGACCCCCTACCCGAGATCCGCCGGTTTTGACACCGACATTGATGCTTTCATTGAGAGTTCCTCTGTGTCGTCGCAATCAGGAAGGATGCCTCTTCCCATCTTTAAAGACGGTACCATTGCCAAAGGAGCTTTGGCCACCGGTCAAGCTATCCGGCTAGGTGGTTTTCTTATGACCGCCTGTTCGGCCAACGCTTCGACGATGACCTCTCGGGTCATCAAAAGCGATCTTCGCGTCAACTCGGAATTCGCCGAGCAGCTGGATCTGATGGAGCTCTCTTCTGTAAACGAGCTCTTGGATCGCATCACCGCCCTGGGAGTCACTACAGACTACGATCAGATTGGGCTTAAAACCGATCTGAGAGAAATTAACTCCCCCCAGGCTTCCCACCATGTTGCTGTGGTAGAAGAACAATGCGGCGACTCTTCTTCTATGTTAAAAACCAGTTATGTCCGGATTCTCGATCCCCCCAGGCCGGATTCCCGCGGAGGGACGGACGTCAATCGAGTACTGAACCTGAAGTCAGCCAGCGGATTTCGTTGGACAGCGTCCAGCAATCCAAGCTTCCAAGTCCGGAAGCTCCTCGGCCTTTTAGCCCCAGATAGGGCGGGGTTCCGAATTTAATTCCACCCGCCCACCCGAACATAAGCGATCTATCTCAAATACGGCAAGAGCCCGATGAAACAGTACATCATTACTGGGCCAGATTCCTCCTGGTTATGGACAGGATAAAGGACTGCCGTGAGGAAAGCACAATCTTAATTTTCTGCAACAATTGCACGGACAAGGGAATCCTCAACGCCATAAGTCGTCGTGAAATTACACGCTTCGCTGATTTGGCGTCCATAGTACGAAAGTACTGTGAGATGGAAAGCGCCTGGAAAGCCGAAATCAATTTTTGGGATAATCCGGCCCTGAACACAGACCCAGCCCGAAATAAAAGGGTGCATCATCGACAGGCACCTGGGTTAAATACCAAAAAGCACAAACCCTTCATAGGGCATGGAACCGTACTGGAGGGATGGCTCAATGGACCCTGCAAAATTCATTGCACAAAGGGCGCCACTCCAACTCATAGCCTTAGAGCATGTTGGATACTACGGCAGGTGGCCAAAAGTGGCGAAGGTCTTCTAGCCCCAGAGAACCACCCCAACAGTACCAGTACGGTATTAACAGTCTTCGAGACTTTAGCATCAAATAATATGCGGAAACGAACAATCCGCAGCCTCGTCGAAGTCTACCAAGTAGCAACAACAAATCCATGGAGCGACACGGCTATCACCTTTAATGCCAGCGACGAACCTAAATTCCGAACAGCCCGAGCACCAGCCGCATTGGTCCTCAGTCCAATAGTGGACGGCTTTCGTCTTACCAAGGTACTCATGGATGGCGGCAGCGGATTAAACCTCATCTACGAGGAAACCCTCCAGAAAATGGAAACAGACTGGAGCCGCATTGAGTGAAGCACCACAACCTTTAGAGGAATAATCCCTAGTCGGGAAGTACGCTGCACAGGAAAAATCACACTAGATGTGGTGTTCGGCTCGCCGGACAACTACAGGTCCGAGGAAGTCACGTTCCAAGTGGCCCCGTTCAGCAGCGGATATCACGCTCTATTAGGGCGAGAGGCATTCACAATTTTCCAAGCTGTACCCCATTATGGGTACATGAAGCTCAAAATGCCCGGGCCCAATGGAATCATCACTGTGGTCAGTGATCCGGGCATAGCACTCCGCGTTGAAAATAAGACAGCCGCACTAGCCCTAGAGGCACTATCCGAAGCCCTAGCGGCAGAGGAACTCACCGCACTACGCTCCACGGTGAATAGGGATGATGTGATACTCGATAAGAGATCTAAGTCCACCTCTTTTAAACCAGCAGACGAAATAGTCAAATTCCAGGTCCATCCAACGGACCCCTCAAAGACAGCCTCCATTGGGACACAATTAAACCCTGATGTAGAAGCCGCACTATGAGAATTCCTTCAGGAAAATTGGGACATTTTTGCCTGGCACCCTTCAGATATGCCAGGAATCCCAGGCAGGCTGGCAGAGCATAGCCTAAATATCCTAAAAGGATTCAAGCCAGTCAAAAAGGCCCTTCGACGATTTTCCGAACCCAAAAGACAGGCAATGGGAGAGGAGCTAGCCAAACTACTAGAAGCCGGATTCATCAGAGACATAAAACATCCGGACTAGCTAGCGAACCTGGTAATGGTACCAAAAAAGGACAAATCCTGGCGCCTCTGTGTGGATTTTAAAGACCTTAATAAGGCCTGTCCAAAGGATCCTTTCCCCCTCCCCCGCATCGACCAAATCATCGATGCTACAGCGGGGCACGATTCATTGTGTTTCCTCGACGCATACTCCGGATACCATCAAATCAAGATGGCGGAAACAGACCAGGCCGCAACGGCATTCATTACTCCATACGGACCATTCTGCTTCAACACAATGCCCTTCGGACTTAAAAACACCGGCGCAACATATCAGCGCATGATTCAGACATGTCTGGCTACCCAGATCGGCAAAACAGTGGAGGCATACGTAGACGATGTGGTCGTTAAGACCAAACAAGTCGAAACTCTAGTAGACGATTTGTGGCTCACATTCGACAACCTCCGAGCATATGACATTAAGCTCAACCTGGGAAAATGCGTTTTCGACGTACCAGCCGGAAAGCTCTTGGGCTTCATCGTATCCGGTAGAGGAATTGAAGCAAACCCAGCCAAGATCCGAGCTCTGTCACAATTGGATATCCCAAAAGACCTCAAACAAATACAAAAACTGACTGGATGCGTGGCGGCTCTAAGCCGCTTCATCTCCCATTTGGGAGAAAAGGCATTGCCTCTCTACCGCCTCCTCCGGCGCACCGAAAACTTTGAGTGGACGAATGCTGCCACGGCTGGACTCGAAGAAATAAAGGCCATATTAGCAACAAATCTGGTCCTGGCCGCGCCCAACCTAGGCGAACCAATGTTATTATATATCGCGGCAACACATCAAGTTGTCAGCGCAGCGCTCATCGTCGAACGAGAAACAGAAGGACATAAATTCCCTCTTCAAAAACCAATGTACTATGTATCCACTGTCTTAACTCCATGCAAGTCCTGGTATCCACATTATCAAAAGATAGTGTATGTGGTGTTCATGGCATCCCGGAAGCTGCGACACTACTTTCAAGAGTGCTCGATAACAGTGGCCTCCGAAGTTCCTCTCAACGACATCATAAACAACCGCGACGCGACGGGCAGGATTGCAAAATGGGCCATTGAGCTCTTACCATTTGACATAACCTACAAACCAAGGCGAGCTATAAAGTCGCAAGTGTTGGCCGACTTCATCACCGAATGGACCAAAGCCGAACTCCCTAAAGAGTACGGCGCATACTCCAATTGGATCATGCATTTCGACGGCTCTAAAATGTTGGCCGGCTTGGGGGCTGGCGTCGTACTGACATCCCCAACCGGAGACACAGTCCAATACGTACTTTAGATAATGTACACAGACTCTAACATTGCACCCGAATATGAGGCCCTTCTACATGGTCTCCGGATGGCGATCTCCATGGGTATTCAACGCCTAGAGGTGCGCGGGGACTCAAACCTCGCAATATCCCAAGTAAATGGAGACTTTGACGCCAAGGATCCGAAAATGGCAGCCTATCATAACGCCGTCTTAAAAATGTCAGCTCGGTTTGAAGGACTCGAATTCCACCATGTAGCCCGGGATAATAACCAGGCAGACGACATGTTGGCATGCATCGGCGCAAAACGCGACGCCGTCCCTCCAAACATCTTTCTAGAGCGGCTCTTTAAGCCATCCGTACTATGGGAAGAGGAGTCCGGAAATAGCAACCCGGAACCAACCGCGCCACCCAACACGGAACATTCTGACACAGTCAGTGGCTCAGCCAATGAAATAACACCCTCAGCCCACGAAATAATGGCAGTAATCGCCCCATGGACGGAACCATTCCTAGCCTACTTAACTAGGCAGGAACTCCCCGAAGACCAAAATGAGGCCCGCTGCATAGTCCGGCGATCTAAAGCCTACAAGGTCCATGAGGGAGAACTTTATAAGAAAAGCACAACCGGAGTCCTTCAAAGGTGTATCTCCGAAGAGGAAGGGCGAAATCTCCTGGCTGAAATTCACGCCGGACTCGGTGGGCACCACGCTGCAGCCCGGGCCCTTGTAGGCAAGGCCTTCCGTACAGGATTTTATTGGCCGACTGCCCGGGCAGATGCTCAGGACTTAGTCCAACAATGCGTCAGTTGCCAGCTCTTTGCTAATCAAAGCCACATGCCACCCACCGCCCTCAAAACTATACCCATCACCTGGCCGTTCGCGGTCTGGGGGCTTGATATGGTTGGACCCCTTAAAGGGGGAACCCACAAGCAAAAATACCTATTGGTCATGGTGGACAAATTCACCAAATGGATAGAGGCCAAGCCAGTTAAAACAGCCGAATCCGGACCCGTGATAGACTTCATATCCGGGGTAGTACACCGTTATGGTGTCCCCCACAGCATCATCATTGATAACGGCACGAATTTTACGGCCGACGAGGTTAAACTCTGGTGCAAAACATGGGCATCAAGCTCGACTACGCTTCAGTCTATCACCCCCAAACTAACGGTCAAGTCGAACGAGCAAACGGTCTAATCATGAGCGGCATCAAACCCAGACTAGTGCGGTCCCTCATGGAATCTAACATGCACTGGGTAGAGGAGCTCGACTCCGTACTCTGGGGGCTGCGGACCACACCAAACCGCACTACCGGATTCACACCATTTTTTATGGTGTACGGCGCAGAGGCAGTTCTGCCCTGCGATATAATTCATGACTCACCTCGTGTGTGCATGTACGAAGAAAGAGAAGCCGAGTTGGATCGGCAGGACAGTTTGGACGCCTTAGAGGAGGAGCGGGACATGGCAAAAGCTCGTTCTGCATTCTATCAGCAACAGGCTCGAAGATATCAAAGCAGAGAAGTACGGGCCAAAACTTACAATGTTGGTGAACTTGTTCTACGCCTGCCAGACAAGAAAAAGGACAAACTTAAGCCCAAATGGGAAGGTCCCTTCATCATCGACCAAGTCCTGACCGGCGGAGCATACCGTCTACGTAACGCCTCTGACAACCGACTCGAGCCGAACCCATGGAACGCAGCCCGTCTCTGAAGATTCTACGCCTAGCGCCGGACTCAGAGTTTGTCTCCCTCCCCCGTCCACCTTTTACATTTTTGCTGTCTCTTGTTCTCCTCCTCCTTTCCTTTTTTTTAGTAAAAGCCTTTGACGGGCTGATCTGTGCACTGTTCGCACACACTTGATGTGCTACTCGCACTCATTATACCTGGGGGCTTCTTTAACAGAAGCTTATTTATACGGGCTTCATGCCCAACACATGTGTCATACTTCCACATGTACCTTTTATTCACCATTATATGCATCGATATGACTTAAGTTTTGGCCAAGCTAGGTTGCCTGGCTCCTGTGCTTACCCCTACGTTCCCTATTGTTCGGCTAGGAGGTAAAGGGAGCACCTCTGCGATTGTTACTACCGGGTCAGCCGGATGTGTACCTCAGACTGGGTGAAGCCGAAAGCTAGCGTTCTTAAGGAAATATTCGGTCGGTGACTTGAAAGATGATTTATTACTTATTTAAACTTATCTGCCCCCAGATGCTTTTTTGCTCTTTTCGCAGTACGGACATGCACCTTAGGGCATGCCTCCCAGGGAAAGGAACCCCTAACGGAACTATTCTCCCTGGAAGATGTTTCTTACTAACCATGTAATATAACATAACTAGTTGGGCACTTGTCTGATAAAGCACTAATGACCCCTACGCCTGGTCTCCATGCATGCCCCGGTTTTCATAACTGCTAGGGTATTCGGACACACTCCGGACTGTTGGGTCCCGAGGTTGAAGCGAAAAGGTCCGCAAGGACAAATGATCTACAATCCGGCTAGAAGGCATTTTACATGTCATTTTAAAATACATCGTCAAATTGACTGATTGTACTCCTCTTCAATCCCGTCTAACAGGCTGTCTAATTTATAGTCCCGTTGGGAATACTTAGCGGCCAACTCTACTTGGCCGTACATTAAGCTCACAGGGATCTCCTTCCCATCGGGCCCCACAGGTCCGACCTCGGCCATGTGGTTCGGATCCGCCTTCCTGTACCGCGTCTTCACCATGGCCCAGGCCTCCCTCGCGCCTTGACGGCAGGCCGATATCTTCCACAGACGGAAGCGCTGCCGTGCTCCTTGAAGCTTCTCTGCAAGCCCTTTAAGGCCTTCGGGTAGGGAGGCGGACGGCCATAAGGCCTGGGCGACGCCACTCATCGCTTGCCGAACACGTTCGTGCAGTTGCATCAGCTCGGGGAGTTGGTCACCCGTTGAACCGGGCATTTCCTCCGCAGGGCGACCTGTGAGCACACCTAAAGACACATTTCTGCCAATCGACTTCCTCGCCGAACTCTTCTTTTCAAAGGAGTTTTCTCAAGCACTTACTATAAATGCCGCGACGAAGCCGCTGATTCTCCTTCGTGGAGCCAGACAGCTGGGCCCGAACACCTTTCAGCTCTTCTCCCAGCTGGGTGTGGGCATCTTGGAGTTTGTTCCTCTCCTGCTGCACCTTCATAAGCACCCTCTCGCCGGCCTTCAGCTGGCGCAGTAGCTGTTGCTTGTCCGGATCTAGTCCGGCACCCTCTGCAATATTATTGTCAGACTTACGCACACGCCGCACTTTATTAACTACTTATCTTTTCGAAGTATGTATTACCAGCGGGGGTCTCTGTGGCTCCCCCTGTGGCGGCCAGTGCGGCCTCAAGTTGGGCCTTGCACTCTTGAAGCTCCTGGGACAGGTGGGTATTCTTCTCCCTAAGATCCTGCATAACAAATGATCCTTAAATCAGTTATTTTAACTATTTTAAGTCTCGGGGGCTACTGGCATATATAACTATTAAAATTCCTTACCCGTATGTCCTTTACATACTGCTCCGTGGCTCTGGTTAAACCATCTTGAGCGGCACGGAGGTGCGCGTCTCCCGCATTAAAGGCATTCAACGCCTCCGAGGAGAAACACGCGTCACGAAGAACTGTCTGGCGGTGCCTGCGATTCATGGCGCTCTCCACCTTAGACCTGGTGGCGGACAGCCTGTCGGCATCCTCCATTGGAGGAGCATCCAGCTCATGCCTTGTGTTCGCCTCCCCTTCCGGACCACGCGTTGGAGTATGGCTGGTGGAGGCTTGATGGGCAGCCTCTCCGGACACTGTCCGGCGAGCGCTCTTTCTCCTGGAAAAATCATGAGCGTTAATATACCTCCTAGGGATCTTTCCCTTAAAAACGGCGGTGCGCCGTACCGTTGCAGCGACGTTTCGATTTGCGCCGCACTCCTCTTCCGCCTGCTGGGCCGAACTGACCCTTGTTGGTCACCCGCCGCGGGTTCGGCTTCCCGCCTTAAAGGCGCCTCCTGCGGAGCACCGTTGGTACACGGTGGTCAGAAATAAGCATGGACCAAGTAATGGTGTCAGGACTCCGGTCGTGGTTACCTGGGAAGCCGGAGATAAACCGGGGTAGTCAGCCATAATGGCGACTAGAGCATTATCCATGCTAAGTTGGTGGAACACCCCGTCGATCAGCTCCACCTTTATGTCCGGGTCCTCTTCGGAGGCTGGATCGAGGGATCGTCCCAGATCCTCGGGCTGTGGAGTCAGGCTTTGTATGCCCTCCACGTCCCGACGCAGCTCCTGCGTCAAAATCACAAAGTGAGACACTTGACTTTGGAAACATGGATCGGATAGGTAAACGTCCGCTTACCTAGCTCCGAGGGTTATTCATGGAGAATCCATTCAATGGACTCGTGCGGAGGAAGTCCTCCTTCTCCCCCTTGTACAAGTCGGACATGATCTTCACCAGATCGGCGGCCGATCCCGCCCCTTGCGGCCATGACGGGTGGCGTCATCCTCCCCGTTGAAATCCCACATGGGGTGGCCCCTATATTGGAGCGGCTGCACCCCTCACATAATGCACGTGGCCATGACTCCAATCATGGTCAATACGGAGTGGGCCAGTAACCTAATCCGGCCCATCAGATAATGGACGCTCCCATCATCTTCCCGTTGAGGGCTCCGCGGGCGCCAACTCAGGCGTTTCTTCAAGGGAGCATTGCTGAACTCCGGGAGGCCGATCCGAACTGGATCCGGCAGTGGGGCGTCTTCCATATAAAACCATTCCGAAGGCCAGTCTTCGGACGCCTTCTTCGGGGTTTCGGATAGATATCCGGTCCCGGCGATGCGCCATATTTCGGCTCCGCCCACTTGATATATCAACCCCTCGTGAGAATGGGGTACGAGGCAAAACAATCTCTTCCATAGCGCAAAATGGGGCTCGATGCCCAATAACAGCTCGCAAAGAGCCACAAAGCCCGCGATGTGCAAAATAGAGGCAGGTGTAAGGTGGTGAAGCTGGAGTCCATAGAACTCCAGGAGCCCCCGGAGAAACGGATGTATGGGAAATCCGAGTCCCCTTATTAGATAAGGGATGAAGCATACCCGCTCTCCTCTGGAGGGATTGGGGATGCTCTCCGCCTTCTTTCCACCCTTGTAGGTGGCCAGTCCGGCTCGAACCGGAACCATGAAGGTCGGGGGAAGATATCCCTCTGATTGGAGCACCACTAGCTCGCTATGCGGGACTGAACATCTCCTCCAATCTCCTGGCTGAGGGCTAGGGGCGCGAGAGGAGGAGCCGCGTCGACTATCCATGATGGAATGGATCTTTGTCAGAGGCGCTTCGATGAGTACTTGCGGAAATAGGATGGTGTGAGTTGGATCTAGATCCTCGCCTCTCTTATAGGCAGCTCATTCGCGCGGCTGGGGGGTAAAACGCAAAAATACCCTAGCTTTTCGCATTCATACGACACGTGGAAGAGGGCCATTATTGGACGTGGAAGCCAAGGAGCGCAACATTTATAAGGAAGCCGGACACTATTTGGCAGGCACATGGAATTTGAAGGAGAACCCGCCTTGCAACGCCGAAGACAATATACGCGCCGGACTCGTCGTCATTGAAGCCTGGTTCGGGGGCTACTGAGGGAGTCCCGGATTAGGGGGTGTCCGGATAGCCGAACTATTATCATCGGCCGGACTCCAAGACTATGAAGATACAAGATTGAAGACTTCGTCCCGTGTCCGGATGGGACTTTCCTTGGCGTGGAAGGCAAGCTTGGCGATACGATATGTAGATCTCCTACCATTGTAACTGACTCTGTGTAACCCTAGCCCTCTCCCGTGTCTATATTAACCGGATGGTTTTAGTCTGTAGGATACAACAACAATCATACCATAGGCTAGCTTCTAGGGTTTAGCCTCCTTGATCTCGTGGTAGATCTACTCTTGTAATACCCACATCATCAATATCAATCAAGCAGGACATAGGGTTTTACCTCCATCAAGAGGGCCCGAACCTGGGTAAAACATCGTGTCCCTTGTCTCCTGTTACCATCCGCCTAGACGCACAGTTCGGGACCCCCTACCCGAGATCCCCCGGTTTTGACACCGACAGTATCCCAAGGGCTCTTCTTTTGATCTCATTGGATATTCAGACTCTAACTATGCTGGCGATCGCGTGGACCGCAAGTCAACATCAGGCACATGTCATTTCCTTGGGTGATCCTTGGTCTGTTGGTCCTCGAAGAAACAGAACTGCATATCACTCTCCACTGCAGAAGCTGAGTACATTGCTGCTGGATCGTGATGTGCTCAACTACTATGGATGAAGCAAACACTCAAAGACTACGGCGTCAACGTGAAGAATGTGCCTCTCTACTGTGACAATGAGAGTGCTATCAAGATTGCTCATAACCCAATTCAGCACTCGAAGACCAAGCACATCCAGATTTGTCATCATTTTCTTCGTGATCATGTGTTGAAGGGTGACATCTCCATCGACCATGTTAGCACTGAAGATCAACTGGCCGATATCTTCACTAAGCCCTTGGATGAGAAGAGATTTAGCAAGTTGCGGTGTGAGCTAAATATCCTAGAATCTTCGAATGTTCTCTGAAATGGACACACATCCTAACACTTATGCTGACTTGATGACTTAGATGCGCAACTCACGAAGTAACATTTTTCTTCAATCAATGAAGACTAACCCTCTAAGTGTGAAGAAATTAATGAAGAAATTGATTCTCACAGCC
This sequence comes from Triticum dicoccoides, assembly GCF_002162155.2. Classification (NCBI taxonomy): domain Eukaryota; kingdom Viridiplantae; phylum Streptophyta; class Magnoliopsida; order Poales; family Poaceae; genus Triticum; species Triticum dicoccoides. The sequence continues at coordinate 332,228,662 of NC_041393.1, read as the reverse complement.
CTACGACAATTGTACGCGGTGTCTCAAATCAGCTTTCTTATACGGTGGGTTACGCCACCACCCAAAGTTGGAAATCTTCAATTAAGTTTTTCTTTGTTTTGAAATTCCTCAGTTTTTCAAATTCTTCAATTTTGCATTGTCTTCACTCTTTCCGGTGTTGTTCTTCATTGAAATATATATATACGGTCTATTCTGCTAATATTAGCAGAATAATTATTCTGCACACCACTTCGGCACTGCACGCTCAACAGAAGCGCACTGCATCATTTTGACGACGAGCACTGCAATAGAGACTAGTGAACTTCTCGTCGGAAAAAACTGCACATGTTATTTTTTCGGTACTGTTTTCGCTCTAATTTTTTAACCGTTTACCAGAATGAGGCGTGTAATATACCGTTAAAAAGCTATGGATTAGGCGCAACTTCGACATGTTGAACACTTTCCGAGATTTCACACGGTTTAAGAGCAGTTTTGAAAATAGTGCGGCGGATGACGAGTGGCAGCGAGCGTTTTTTCGCGTTTTTTTCTAAATCGCTTGTCGGAATGAAGCAAATGATACGCCATTGGATAGATATCGTCGAGGCGCATCTTTTTCATATATAAATCTTTCTCTAATTCATTACGATTTAAAAGCAGTTTCAAATTTACTAAATCGCGGAACTCTGTTTTTCAAAAAAATTAAAATTTTCGGTATTGTTTTTGCTCCAGTTTTCTAACCGTTTGTTGAAACGAGACGTATGATACGCCGTTGGAAAGCTACGGACAAGGCGCAACTTTCATATGTTGAAATCGTTTTGATATTCCTTATGATTTTTAGTTAATTTTGAAAATCGTGCGGCGGACAACGAGTGGCAGCAGCCGTTTTTCGCGAAATTTTTGCAAACCTCTGTTCGGAATGATTCAAACGATATGCCGTTGGAAAGATATCGACGAGACGCAACTCTTTCATGTAGAACACTCTCTCTAATTCTTTACGGTTTAAGAGCAGTTTTCAAATTACCAAAACGCGGACACTCTGTTTTTCACGACACCCAAATCGACGTGGGTACTTCATCCGACTGAAAACCGCACTACATCAGACGAAAAACTGCACTGCATCACATGGGTAAGAGAACTGCATGGTTTCTTTTATTCAAACGTAATTTTTTCATGTGTTTTGTACCAGGAGATGAGACTAGCAAACCACACACAAGAGAGTAGCGAACCACAATAACGAGAGTAGTGAACTTCATGATTTCTCTTGTCGAACGCAATTTTTTCGTGTGTTTTGTACCAAGAGACGAGACTAGCAAACCACACACAAGAGAGTAGCGAACCACACTAACGAGAGTAGTGAACTTCATACTTATTTTCGACAATCTTTTGCTTTATAGAGTAAACCACTTTGACTCACTACAAAAGGAACCGCATTGCAATAGCGACAAAGGGAGTTGCATTATTTTTACTTTTTCCTAGCATTTTCTCTTTATAATTTCATCTCAACTGCGAGGCCAGCGTAGTGAACCGCACGCGACAGCAAAATGCACTGCAAGTGCCGATGCAATTTATTTTTTTGAACACGCGACGCCATGCAGGAACAAGTGCAATTTGAATTTTGCATCAGAGGAAGTGAGCCACGACCCAAGTCGAGTGAGCCGCATCAGACGAAAACCGCACTGCTTTAGAAAAATACCACACTACATCAGACGGGCAAGTACACTGCATCATTTATTTTGTCGGATGAAAACTTTCTCACATGAAAACTACACTGCTTCAGACTAAATACCGCCCTGCATCGTTTCTTTTGTCAGATGAAAATTTTCTCAGACAAAAAAGTGGACCGCTCTTCACGCGTAAGTAAACCGCAACAGTATTGAGAAGTGAACAGCTGCCTTCTCATTTTTCTTTTATGGAGCGAACCACCAAACCATATATAATGAGCTGCATCATTAGTCAACATTTTTTTGTCACACAATCATTTTCTCTTCTTCAATACTTACAATCAACCACATAGTTTGGCAGAACCAACTATATTGTGTATCCAACAATTACAAACATAATTTTCTAGAGCAGTCGGACTACATGGACGAGACTAGCTAACTTCTTTTATCCAGAGCAGCAAAAGAGAAGTGTGGAGTGAACCACCAAGTTTGTTATCGAACTTCATTTTATAAAACTTACAAAAAATAGCCCTGCAAATTTACATAAAACCCACTCAAAAGAAAATGAAAAAAGAAATCAAAGGGAGATGCATCATACACCTGCGGCGGACTGCTTTTGCCTGCACAAACAATTTTTCCCGCCGACGGATATAACCTGAATTTATAACGAAAAAAGCCATATGATATAACCTGAATGCTGCACACACTTCTTGAATCTTTTGCTCATAAAATCATTTAACTAATTGTCCATGTATTCAAGTTAAAGACAGAAACATTAGTAACTGATGCAGGACCTATGCTTACATGACAATGGCTAATGAGATCTCTCCAAATTCTGTGCACAAGTTCAGAGTAAGCTCAAAATGCACTGCTCAAACACTAAATCTCTTCCCTGTCGTAAGTTGCATGCTGCTGTGAGGAGGAATCAAGAAGGGAAAGGAAATACATGGCACCTGGTCGGCGGGTGGCCGCCATGCCACTAAGAAGCAGAGGGAGGCGTCACACACCAAGAAGCAACATGAGCCGCCCGGGTGCAGAGGGCAGCGGGCAGCAGCGGGAACCCCCGGGCCTCCGAGCAGCAGCAGTAGCCGCCGGGCCGCTGAGCTGCAGCGTCGCTTCATGTTCCTAGCTGCATCAGTGCATCATTAAGAATATCGCACATGGTAAATAGCCCTGCAAATTTACAAAATTGCTTTTGCCCGCATAAACAACTTTGTGCACTGACGGACTGCACCGACGATCGAGACGACCTGCATTAGGGAGCGACCTGTACTGCATCAGTGAAGAGCAACACGAGAGGAGCATAGGTGAAAGAGAGACGGGGCTATCATGCATGCCGGTGTCACTGAACTGCAGGAGGCGTCAACATGCACACGACGGAGCTGCACTGGAGGTTGCAATGTACAACACCAAGAGAGAAAAAAGGATGAACACAAGGTTTGGAGTCCACTAACGAATCCCGAGGACGCCTGCCTCATAGCACAAAAGTGTACTGCACGGGAGTCGACGATGGCCGCGTGTGCGTGCTGTGTGGACTGCTCCAGCAGAGAGACAAAAGCTCCCAGAGAGGAAGACCCAGCCGACCTGCATTAGGGAGCAGCCTGGACTGCTTGCCGTCAGTGGAGAATCACAAGGAGAGGAGTAGAGGACGGGGGGAAAAGGAGGAGGCCAGGGCGTCCCCTCGATCGAGGCAATAGGGAGTCGGGGAGCCTGGAGCTGCAATCCCGTCATTCGTGAATTGCACGGACTCGCCGGCCAAACTGCACGGGGTCGAAGTGGCGAGAAGGAAGGGATCCTGGGCGCATCGGATTTGGCCGAGAGGTGGAAGTAGCAGTCGTCAGGGTCATCGTCGACGGTTCCATGGCACGCAGACATATCCGGGGAGGGGACGGGGTAGGGAGGCGGAGATGGAGGTCAGTCCTCGAATCCCGTCGCCTGGCGACGTGGCGGGGCAAGAACCGGCCGGATCCCTTTCCCGAGGAGGTGGGGAGGGGGAGGTGGTGGTACGTAGTGGCGATGCCAGGGCCGTGGAGGCCGGCCGTCGTGAGCGGCGCGGGGGGGCGGTGTCGCCTGGCGGAGTTGTAGTCGCGGTCGGGTGG
>NC_041393.1:332073909-332224537 GCF_002162155.2 Triticum dicoccoides | reverse complement strand
GGGTGGGTGGGAATCGGGGGAGACAGTGGTGGGGATCGGGCAGAGGGCGGAGGGGAGGTGGAGGTCGTGGGGAGTGGGGGAGCGGCGCGGGGAGAGAGGGGAGTTGGTGTGGGCGGGTTTTTTTTCGCCGCAGTTCGGTGGTTAGTTTGTAGCTACGGGCCGCTTGGTGTGCAGAATAAGGGTTTGGTGTGCAGAATAAGACTCTAGAGGGTGTTATCATAATAGACCCATCCTATATATATATATATATATATATATATACATATATATATATATAAAAAAGTTATATGTCCTCTACAGCATTCACTTATTGCTATTTCTTCAAGTTGTTTTCTTCTGCTAAGTGAATGTGATCAGACCCTTCCCTTCTATGCTAAACTCAACCCAGTCTATTCACAAATTCTTCATGTGCGTTCTAATTGAAACTCGTTCAAAATCTTCAGTGTGTGACAGCTGAAGAAATTGCGAACGGAATTTTTAAACTTATCTTATCTAAATTTTCGGCTTTGCCGCTCAAACCGTTCCACTTATCATGACAATACTTATCTATTCACCCACGATCCTACACGATTGCCACCTCTCAGTACGTGGGTGACACATGTCACATGAATGAGAAGGGCCAGGGGCACGTTCGCCCGATTTCCTTGGGTGAACAGTTTTTCACTCCCTCTATAAATACCCATGTCTCTTCCTCACTTCACTTTCACCTCGCTCGCGCTCTCTCCCACTTGAGCTTCCCGAAACCCTAGCGCTGCCGCTACTTCATCATCGCCGGTGAGGAAGAGCTTCACCGCCTCGACCTCGTCGTCATCGTACCCGCGCCGGTTGCGGATTTCTTCACTCCGCCGTCGCCGTAGATGTCTTCCTCTGCCGAGTTAGGGCGTGGAAGATCTGACCCGACGAACTTCACATCTACTCTTCCCAGTTCGTCGAGTTCTTCACTTCGGGTAATTAAAAGTTACTTTTACTGCCCTCTTTGATTCTCAAGTTTTCTTGAAAATCTTCAAAAGTGTTTATTCTTCAAATCTTCACACACATGAACACCTCACATGTTATCAGCTCTTGATTCGTTTCTCTAAGCTACGATTTTCTTCAAGATTCCTCAATTGTGTGGATTTTCAATCTATACAACTCTGGAACCTAAGACAAAGAACGCTTAGTGAAATTCCTCAAGACTCATCTGGTCAAATTCCTCAAAACCTATTCATTTTTGAAAAACCTTCTGAGAACGCATATGACCTCTCCAAATTCCTGGCAACTATACTCTATTCACAGGTACAAATGTCCGCTACTAAATCACTAGGTTCTCATCAACTTAACTCATTTGCAGCGTTCCTCGAAGAAAACTTGCACACCTCTTCAGAAACTTCAGTTGTTCATATTCCTCAGCTGAAGAAAATGGCTGACAAGAAGCCACAGAAGGGAGGAAAGAGGCCTGAGGTCAATACTGCGTTTGAAATCCCTAAGGACATTTATGCTGGATACTGCACTCCTGATGAAGCCAAGTTCGGCAAGGAGGACAAGAATCAGCGCAAGGTGCGCATACAACGGATAGAGAGGAGATGGGCACAAGAATGGAGGGAGTACAGGTATGTTACTCCGAAGTATATGAAGAAATTCGCGCTCAACCCTCCATGCTCAAGACCTCCATTGGCACCAGGCCAAGAGGTAGACCCCACCAGCCTCAAGCGTGGTGAGGACTATGCTGATGAATGGGCAAAGCGCCAGGCCAAATTGGCCAAGCAAGCAAAGGAAGCAGTGAATAAATTCAACGCAGACTCTGCTGCTGCTGCTGCCTCTGCTGAGGCCTCTACTAGTTAGCCAAAGAAGGCAATGCATAACAAGCCTGCGCATAAGTCCAGTGCTTCTCCTTCAATGCCCTCACGGCCAAGCTCCTCTGCTATGCCCTCAAGGCCAGATTCTTCAAGGCCCTCAAGGCCAGATTCTTCAAGGCCCTCACGGCAAATTCCTCATACTGCTCCTTCAAAGTCCTCAGCTCCTCCGTCAAAGTCTTCAGCTGCTCCGACCAAATCCTCGGCACCTGTGCATCTCGCCTCATGCCAAAGGACTCAAGGCTTCTCAATTGCCTAAGGAGCATCTGCAAGCTCCTCAACTGCTCGAAATTCCTCAGCTGGTCCCTCTCTGCTAAAGAAAAAGGCCACTGCTGGACGAGGCGTTCGACCAAGTCCTCATAAGAAGCAGGTCGCCTTCCAAGTTCCCTCTGATGATGATGAGGCTGATGATGAAGAACTTGCCGAAATCATCAAAGACAGGCAAGCCAGGGCCGCTAGAGCCAAAGGCAGCAATGTGCCGCTGATGTTGGGTCCAAAGTTGATCCTCGACTACATTGACCTATGGCACAAGGACCCTAACACGCCTTTGCCGGAGATGAACCTCACTCTTGGTCATAGTCATGTTCTGACTGCCTTCATTGAGGAAGAAAAGTGGAAATTTGAACAAGGCAGAAGTTTGAAGAAAGCGCAGTACAAGAAACAGTGCTACCTCAAGGACAATGTCCTCACTCTCACTCCTGATCAGCTCCTTGCTTTGCAAGTTGAAATCAAGCAACTGGGTGATGAATTTGATTGCTACCATGCTGATTGGAAGGGCGCCAAGGTGCGGTTCATCAATCTGACGAAGAAATTCACTTCAAGTGCTGCTCCTCCTGTGCACGTTGAAGTTACTCAGGCTGAAGCATCTGCTCAGCCTACTGAAAAACATGCCAGCACCGTTGATGACAATCAGGCTGCTGAAGAAAATGAGAGTGTCAGGGCTGATGACTCCATTCCAGCCGCTGAAGATATTGCCAGGGCATCCACTAGTGGTGCGCCTGAAGGGAGTGAACAAGTCAGGGCAACTGCATCAGTTGCGCCTGAGGAAAATGAAACAAAGTCCTCTGCACCTCCTGCGCCTACACCAACTCCGATCCTTCCATCTGCATCAGATGCGAAGAAGACCAACAAACTCCTTCTGCTGCTTCGACAGAGCAGTTGGACGAAGAAATTGAAGTGGATGAAATCCCTTCAACTCCAGTCATTTCCTCACCTATGCCTCAGTTCACTGCTGAAGAGGTAGGTGTTGAAGAAATAGAAGATGATGATGTGGACATTGGCTGTACCACTCCTGTGATCAACGATGAATTTTGGGACAGTCAGCACCCCAACTCACCAATGTTCACTCCACTCCAAGCAATTCCTCAGTCTCCTGCTGCTCAATGAAGAATTGAAGACCCGGGCTGAAGCTGCAGAAGAGCCTGAAATTCCTCAGCCTGAGGAACCTGAGATTGTGATTCCTGAGGTGGTGATGCAATTGACTGACACTCCTCAGCCCAAGCCAAAGGATCCTTTCTCAAAGAAGCAAAAATTCAAGGCTGATGATTTCTTCGGCGAGCACGTGTTCTTCACTGAATTCAACCCCTATGACAATGCTCGTCTTAGAAGGAAGCGTTTCTGGACTGCCAGCCAGGCCAACTTCTATTCCTCACTGCTTTTCAACAAGGACAAAGTCTTCGATCATGAGCATATTCCTCATGTGGACATGGAATCTATGACGTGCTTTTCTCAAGTCCTCGGCATGTTTCATGATGCAGGCTTGCTCAACTTCTGCTCTGACATAGTTGATTGGAATGAAGAGCTCATTCTTCAGTTCTACGCAACTCTGCATATCACAGGTGATGTTGCTGACGTCAACTCGTGGGTGTTGGACTGGATGACTGAGAACACTCATTACAAGGCACCAACCTCTGAATTGCTTCGTGCCTTGCCAATCAGTCCTCCACCTGATGGTCTCGTTGTCTGTACGATGAGCCTGAACTCACTGCTCACTATATGCAAGTGCTCATGAAGCCGCTGAAGCCGGGGTCAAGCTCCAAGGACCAAATTCCTCATGAAGGAATTGCTCTATGTGCCAAGAACCATCTACCGCATTCTGACGAAGACCATGAGTCCCATCAAAGGCCATGACTCATCTGATGAACAAATTATCAGAATGATGAAGAATATGCTTTTCAACATCATGCATGGCATCCCCATAAACTATCATGATTTCTTTATGAGGACTCTGGCAAATGTTGCACTTTCACCATTTGAGCTGAAGCCTTACGCGTCATGGATCATGAGATTCCTCAGAACAAGGTGTTCACTCAACTACAAGGCTGATTTTCAGAATCACCTCAACTACTTGCCCCCTATTGAAGTCCTCAAGCGGACAATTTTCTCATCTGATGAGAAGGGCAAGTCACCAACCGTTATCGATGAAGGCATTTGTCCATTGGATGGTCAGTTCCGCAAAGCTGCATCTTATTCCACCAATGATGACTCTGCCACTCATGATTCTGCTGCCAACGCTGCCAAGACAAGTCCTCAAGTACGGCTCCTCGTGTGATGACTGACCGTGAACTGCTTATAAGTCTTCACCAGAAGGTGGATCGAAACCACAAGTGGGTTAAGCGTCTGTTTGGCTCTATTCTTCACAACATGACCTCTACACATAATGCAGTAAAGAAAAACCATTACTACCTCCATGAAGTTTTTGATTGCACCTGGGCTATTCTGTCACATCTATATGGTGAAGAAGATCTGAAGCAAATGGGCTTCAAGGAAGACTTCGACCGGTCTGCTCCTCCATCGAAGAAATACAAGAAGGTCAAGGTTCCTTCCTTGGTGGCCAGCTCATATTCTTCATCGTGTGCCACAGACGAGCATGAAGACTTGGACGACACTGCAGCAGGCCCTACAACGACTGAAGACCCTGACAACGCTGGCACTCCTCCATCATCATGATATTGTTCAGGGGCGTTAGTCCTCAGTTTTGACCCTTTTGGTGATTCGATGACAAAGGGGGAGAAATTGAGTTAGTCTTCAAGCGGGTCTATCCTATATGGGCGGTTTTTTACTAAGTTACAACTCTCGTTCTTCTGATGACTTTGCTGGATCGAGTTGTAATCTTAAACTCTATGGTGGCCTGATACTTTTGTTGTGTTATTCTGCATGCTTATTCCTCATTAATGTCAATACACGCATGCTGAATTACATCAGTTACCATATTTCATCATGCATTTCAAATTCTTCATATTATATATCAAATGCGTGTATGAATTACAAGATATAGGGGGAGATCTCCATGATTATACTCTTCAAGTGTGCATTGCTTCAAAAGCAAATTCCTCACTATGCACATCTTCAGGGGGAGTTCTTCTATATCTTGCAATCAAATTCCTCAACATCAGTATCTACACTTCATATATCTATCCCCGTTGAAAACTTAACCTATATTGTCATTAATCACCAAAAAAGGGGAGATTGTAAGTGCATCTAGTGCCCCTTAGTGATTTTGGTGTATTGAAGACTTATAGGTTAAGGGACTGATGCGTTTGTGAGTGTACACAGGTCTATAAGTCTATGAGGAGTTTGATATTTACACAGAAAGTCGACCCCTAAAAATGAAGTTCTTCAACTGAAGACTTTGGATTTCTGAAGACTTTCTAAAGACTTTGAAAGTGAAGAAATTGGTGTGACCCTGAAGACTTGGCAATCATTCGAGGAACATGAAGCGTGAAGACTTTTGTTTTCGTAGTTTCATTTTGATCTTTTCTTGAGTCATAGGAAACACCGTACTGTTAAAGGGGGTCGAGGAAATACTAAGGAAAATTTTCCATGTGATGCTCAACTCAAAATCCTACACCTACCAATCCTTTCAAGTGAAGCCATTGGATATCTCATACAGTTTAGTCATATTCTTCAGTGACAGAGACGAAGTTCTTCTGGTCTCTGAGGAATTTGTTCTGACTGAGGAGTTAGGAATTCGCCAGTGCGAATTGCCTACATAGTGAGGAACATGATAGTCCTGAGGATTTTGATAGTCAAATTTCCGATCGTTGCTGTGCTATGCGCCAGGTGTTCCAAAATATCTACCCACCTAACGGTCATATCAGACAAGGGCATTTATGTCTTATCATGTCGGGCTGCTCCCTAGGCTATAAATAGCCGCCCCCTCAACCACTAGCTGGTTGGCTGCTCCGAGAGAAACTGACACTTGTCATTTGAGAGCATTCCATCCTCCGAGGACTTTGAGCGAAAATCATCAAGTGAGGAAAACCCAAACCCAACACCTACAAACCCAAAGTGATTGAGCATCACTGAAGAGATTGATCTTGCATGGATCCGACGCTTGTTTCCTTTGAAGATTGTGCTTCTTCCAGACGGTTAGGCGTCAAGGTCTAGAGCATCCAAGAGGAATTGTGGATCGCCGAGTGACCGAGTTTGTGAAGGTTCGGAAGTCACCTGAAGACTTACCACGAGTGTTTGGGCGAGGTCTGTGTGACCTTAGCTCAAGGAGAATATGGTGAGGACTGTGTGTCCGGGACTGGGTGTCCTCGAGTTTAAATACTCAGCCGCTCCAACCAGATGTACAACTGAGACAACAGTTGGAACTGGTCTACCAAATCATTGTCTTCACCGAGCTTACTGGTTCTATTTCCTCAACTCTTTCATTTCCTCATGTTTGTTGTTGTGTGCCTGTTCATATCTGTTTCAAGACTTTGGCTGAAGACTTTCTCAATTTCCTCAGTCCAATTTCTTCAGTCTTGTTGGGGAACGTAGCAGAAATTCAAAATTTTCTACGCATCACCAAGATCAATCTATGGAGTAATCTAGCAACAAGGGGAAGGAGAGTGCATCTACATACCCTTGTAGATTGCTAAGCGGAAGCGTTCAAGTGAACGGGGTTGATGGAGTCGTACTTGTCGTGATCCAAATCACCGATGATCCTAGTGCCGAACGGACGGCACCTCCGTGTTCAACACACGTGCAGCCCGCTGACGTCTCCCATGCCTTGATCCAGCAAGGAGAGAGGAAGAGGTTGGGAAAGACTCCGTCCAGCAGCAGCACAACAGCGTGGTGGTGGTGGAGGAGCGTGGCAATCCTGCAGGGCTTCGCCAAGCACCGCGGGAGAGGAGAAGTACTTGGGAGAGGGGGAGGGCTGCGCCAGAACTTAGGTTTCGGCTGCCCTCCCACCCCTCCACTATTTATAGGTGGGGAGAGAGGGGGGCCGTCCCCCCTAGATCCCATCTAGGGTTGGGGGCGGCAGCCAAGGGGGGAGGAGTGCCTCCCAAGACAAGTGGAGGCCCTCCCCCTTAGGGTTTCCCCTCTCCCATGCGCATGGGCCTTGGAAGGGCTAGTGCCCCTGGCCCATTAAGGCTAGGGTGCCTCCTTACAGCCCATGCTGCTGTACTGGACGTGGTGGAACATTTTCTGGACCTCCGGACCCCTCCGGGATCCTCCAGAACCTTCTGGAAGCTTCCCGGTACAATACCGGAAAAAACCGAACTTTTCCGGAACCCGAACAACAACTTTCCATATATAAATCTTTACCTCCGGACCATTCCAGAACTCCTTGTGACATCCGGGATCTCATCCGGGACTCCGAACAACATTCGGTAACCACATACAAACTTCCTTTATAACCTTGGCGTCATCGAACCTTAAGTGTGTAGACCCTACGGGTTCGGGAGACACGTAGACATGACCGAGACAACTCTCCGGCCAATAACCAGTAGCGGGATCTGGATACCCATGTTGGCTCCCACATGTTCCACGATGATCTCATCGGATGAACCACGATGTCGAGGATTCAATCAATCCCGTATTCAATTCCCTTTGTCTACCGGTATATTACTTGCCCGAGATTCGATCGTCGGTATCCCGATACCTTGTTCAATCTCGTTGCCGGCAAGTCTCTTTACTCGTTCCATAACACATCATCCCGTGATCAACCCCTTGGTCACATTGTGCACATTATGATGATGTCTTACCGAGTGGGCCCAGAGATACCTCTCCGTCACACGGAGTGACAAATCCCAGTCTCGATTCGTGCCAACCCAACAGACACTTTCGGAGATACCCATAGTGCACCTTTATAGCCACCCAGTTACGTTGTGACGTTTGGTACACCCAAAGCATTCCTACGGTATCCGGGAGTTGCACAACCTCATGGTCTAAGGAAATGATACTTGACATTAGAAAAGCTTTAGCATACGAACTACACGATCTTTGTGCTAGGCTTAGGATTGGGTCTTGTCCATCACATCATTCTCCTAATGATGTGATCCCGTTATCAACGACATCCAATGTCCATGGTTAGGAAACCGTAACCATCTATTGATCAACGAGCTAGTCAATTAGAGGCTTACTAGGGACATGGTGTTTGTCTATGTATCCACACATGTATCTGAGTTTCCTATCAATACAATTATAGCATGGATAATAAACGACTATCATGAACAAGGAAATATAATAATAACTACTTTGTTATTGCCTCTAGGGCATATTTCCAACAGTCTCCCACTTGCACTAGAGTCAATAATCTAGTTCACATCACCATGTGATTAACACTCACAGGTCACATCACCATGTGACCAACATCCAAAGAGTTTACTAGTGTCAATAAACTAGTTCACATCATCATGTGATTAAGACTCAATGAGTTCTGGGGTTTGATCATGTTTTGCTTGTGAGAGAGGTTTTAGTCAACGGGTCTGCAACATTCATATCCGTATGTACTTCGCAAATCTCAAGGTCATATTGTAAATGCTGCTTCCACGCTCCGCTTGGAGCTAATCCAAATGGTTGCTCCACTATATGTATTCAGTTTCTCTACTCAGAGCTATCCGGATAGGTGTTAAGCTTGCATCGACGCAACTCTTTACGTCGAACTCTTTATCACCTCCATAACTGAGAAACATATCCTTATTCCTCTAAGGATAATTTTGACCGCTATCTGTTGATCCACTCCTTGATCACCTTTGTACCCTCTTGTCAGACATGTGGCAAGGCACACATCAGGTGCGGTACTCAGCATGGCATATCGTACAGAGCCTATGACAAAAGCATAGGGGACGACCTTCGTCCTTCCTCTTTCTTCTGTCGTGGTCGAGCTTTAAGTCTTAACTTCATACCTTACAACTCAGGCAAGAACTCCTTCTTTGACTGATCCATCTTGAACACTTTCAAGATCATGTCAAGGTACGTGCTCATTTGAAAGTACCATTAAGTGTTTTTGATCTATCCTCATAGATCTTGATGCTCAATGTTCAAGCAGCTTAATCCAGGTTTTCTATTGAAAAACACTTTTCAAATAACCCTATATGCTTTCCATAAATTCTACATCATTTCTGATCCACGATATGTCAACAACATATACTCATCAGAAATTCTATAGTGCTCCCACTCACTTCTTTGGAAACACAAGTTTCTCATAAACTTTGTATAAACCCAAAATCTTTGATCATCTTATCAAAGTGTATATTCCAACTCCAAGATGCTTACTCCAGTCCATGGAAGGATCGTTGGAGCTAGCATACCTTTTAGCATCCTTAGGATCGACAAAACCTTTCTGATTGTATCACATACAACCTTTCCTTAAGAAAACTGGTAAGAAAACTCGTTTTGACATCCATCTGCCAGATTTCATAAATACAGCTAATGCTAACATGATTCCGACGGACTTAAGCATCGCTACGAATGAGAAAAACTCATCGTAGTCAACTCCTTGAACTTGTGAAAAACTCTTCGCCACAATTCGAGCTTCATAGACGGTGACATTACAGTCCACGTCCGTCTTCTTCTTAAAGATCCATTTATCTCAATGGCTTGCCGATCATGGGCAAGTCCACCAAAGTCCATGCTTTGTTCTGATACATGGATCCTATCTCGGATTTCATGGCTTCTAACCATTTGTCGGAGTATGGGCCCACCATCGCTTCTCCATAGCTCGTAGGTTCATTGTTGTCTAGCAACATGACCTTCAAGACAGGATTACTGTACCACTTTGAAGTGGTACGCATCCTTGTCACCCTACTAGGTACGGTAGTGACTTGATCCAAAACTTCATGATCACTATCATAAGCTTCTACTTCAATTGGTGTAGGCGCCACAGGAACAACTTCATGTGCCCTGCTACACACTTGTTGAAGTGACGGTTCAATAACCTCATCAAGTCTCCACCATCCTCCCACTCAATTCTCGAGACAAACTTTTCCTCGAGAAAGGACCCGATTCCAGAAACAATCCCCATTGCTTTCGGATCTGAATTAGGAGGTATACCCAACTGTTTTGGGTGTCCTATGAAGATGCATTTTATCCGCTTTGGGTTCGAGCTTGTCAACCTGAAACATTTTTCACATAAGCGTCGCAGCCCCAAACTTTTAAGAAACGACAACTTAGGTTTCTCCAAACCATAGTTCAAACGGTGTCGTCTCAACAGAATTACGTGGTGCCCTATTAAAGTGAGTGCGGTTGTCTCTAATGCCTAACCCATGAAAGATAGTGGTAATTCGATAAGAGACATCACGGTACGCACCATATCCAATAAGGTGCAACTATGATGTTCAGACACACCATCACACTATGGTGTTCCAGGCGGTATTAATTGTGAAACAATTTCCACAATGTCTTAATTGCGTGCCAAAGCTCGTAACTCAGATACTCATCTCTATGATCATATCATAGACATTTTATCCTCTTGTCACGATGGTCTTCAACTTCACTCTGAAATTACTTGAACCATTCAATAATTCAGACTTGTGTTTCATCAAGTAAATATACTTAGTATCTACTCAAATCATCCATGAAGTAAGAACATAACGATATCCACTACGTGCCTCAGCACTCATTGGACTGCACACATCAAAATGTATTACTTCCAACAAGTTGCTTTCTTGTTCCACTTCACTGAAACCGAGGCTTTGAGTCATCTTGCCCATATGGTATGATTTGCATGTCTCAAGTGATTCAGAATCAAGTGAGTCCAAACTGTCTATCTGCATGGAGTTTCTTCATGCGTATATACCAATAGACATGGTTCACATGTCTCAATCTTTTTCAAAAATGAGTGAGTCCAAAGATCCATCAACATGGAGCTTCTTCATGCATTTTATACCAATATGACTTACATGGCAGTGCCACAAGTAGGTGGTACTATCATTACTATCTTATATCTTTTGGCATGAACATGTGTATCACTACGATCGAGATTCAATAAACCATTCATTTTGGGTGCAAGACCATTGAAGGTATTATTCAAATAAACAGAGTAACCATTATTCTCCTTAAATGAATAACCATATTGCGATGGACATAATCCAATCATGTCTATGCTCAACGCGAACACAAAATAACAATTATTTAGGTTTAACACCAATCTCGATGGTAGAGGGAGCATGCGATGCTTGATCACATCAACCTTGGAAACACTTCCAACATATATCGTCGGCTCACCTTTAGCTAGTCTCCGTTTATTCCGTAGCTTTTATTTCGAGTTACTAACACTTAGCAACCGAACCGGTATCTAATACCCTGGTGCTACTAGGAGTACTAGTAAAGTACACATTAACATAATGTATATCCAATATACTTCTATCGACCTTGCCAGCCTTCTCATCTACCAAGTATCTAGGGTAATTCTGCTCCAGTGGCTGTTCCCCTTATTACAGAAGCACTTAGTCTCGGGTTTGGGTTCAACCTTGGGTTTCTTCACTAGAGCAGCAGCTAACTTGCCGTTTCATGAAGTATCCCTTCTTGCCCTTGCCCTTCTTGAAACTAGTGGTTTCACTAACCATCAACAATTGATGCTCCTTCTTGATTTCTACTTTCGCGGTGTCAAACATCGCGAATATCTCAAGGACCATCATATCTATCCCTGATATGTTATAGTTCAACACGAAGCTCTAGCAGCTTGGTGGCAATGACTTTGGAGAAACACCACTATCTCATCTGGAAGATCAACTCCCACTCGATTCAAGTGATTGTTGTACTCAGACAATCTGAGCACAAGCTCAACGATTGAGCTTTTCTCCCTTAGTTTGCAGGCTAAGAAAATCGTCGGAGGTCTTGTACCTCTTGACGTGGGCACGAGCCTGAAATCCCAATTTCAGCCCTCGAAACATCTCATATGTTTCGCGATGTTTCGAAATCGTCTTTGGTGCCTCAACTCTAAACCGTTTAACTGAACTATCATGTAGTTATCAAAACGTGTATGTTGGATGTTCGCAACACCCACAAATGACGTTCGAGGTTTAGCACACTGAGCGGTGCATTAAGGACATAAGCCTTCTACGAAGCAACGAGGACAATCCTCAGTTTACGGACCTAGTCCGCATAATCGCTACTATCAACTTTCAACTGAATTTTCTCTAGGAACATATCTAAATAGTAGAACTGAAGCGCGAGCTATGACATAATTTGCAAAAACCTTTTGACTATGTTCAGGATAATTGAGTTCATCTTATGAACTCCCACTCAAATAGACATCCCTCTAGTCATCTGAGGGATTACATGATCCGAGTAAACTAGGCTGTGTCTGATCATCACGTGAGACGGACTAGTCATCATCGGTGAACATCTTCATGTTGATCGTATCTACCATACGACTCATGCTCGACCTTTCGGTCTTCCGTGTTCTAAGGCCATGTCTGTACATGCTAGGCTCGTCAAGTCAACCTAAGTGTATTGTGTGTGTAAATCTGGCTTACACCCTTTGTATTCGAACGTTAGAATCTATCACACCCGATCATCACATGGTGCTTCGAAACAACGAACCTTCGCAACGGTGCACAGTTAGGGGGAACACTTTTCTTGACATTATTGCGAGGGATCATCTTATTAAGCAACCGTCGTTCTAAGCAAATAAGATGCATAAACATGATAAACATCACATGCAATCAAAAGTGACATGATATGGCCAATATCATTTTGCTCCTTTTGATCTCCATCTTCGAGGCTCCATGATCATCATCGTCACCGGCATGACACCATGATCTCCATCATCATGATCTCCATCATCGTGTCTCCATGAAGTTGTCTCACCAAATATTACTTCTACTACTATGGCTAACGGTTTAGCAATAAAGTAAAGTAATTACATGGCATTGTTCATTGACACGCAGGTCATACTATAAATTAAGACAACTCCTATGGCTCCTGCCGGTTGTCATACTCATTGACATGCAAGTCGTGATTCCTATTACAAGAACATGATCAATCGCATACATCACATATCATTCATCACATTCTTTTTGGCCATATCACATCACATAGCATACCCTGCAAAAACAAGTTAGACGTCCTCTAATTGTTGTTTGCATGTTTTACGTGGCTGCTATGGGTTTCTAGCAAGAATGTTTCTTACCTACGCAAAAACCACAACGTGATATGTCAATTGCTATTTACCCTTCATAAGGACCCTTTTCATCGAATCCGATCCGACTAAAGTGGGAGAGACTGGCACCCGCTAGCCACCTTATGCAACAAGTGCATGTCAGTCGGTGGAACCTGTCTCACGTAAGTGTACGTGTAAGGTCGGTCCGGGCCGCTTCATCCCACAATACCGTCGAAACAAGATTAAACTAGTAACGGTAAGCATATTGAAAAAAATCAACGCCCACAACAACTTGTGTTCTACTCGTGCATAGAAACTATGCATAAACCTGGCTCTGATACCACTGTTGGGGAACGTAGCAGAAATTCAAAATTTTCTATGCATCACCAAGATCAATCTATGGAGTAATCTAGCAACGAGGGGAAGGAGAGTGCATCTACATACCCTTGTAGATCGCTAAGCGGAAGCGTTCAAGTGAACGGGGTTGATGGAGTCGTACTCATCGTGATCCAAATCATCGATGATCCTAGTGCCGAACGGACGGCACCTCCGCGTTCAACACATGTGTAGCCCGGTGACGTCTCCCATGCCTTGATCCAGCAAGGAGAGAGGGAGAGGTTGGGGAAGACTCCGTCCAGCAGTAGCACGACGGCGTGGTGGTGGTGGAGGAGCATGGCAATCCTGCAGGGCTTCGCCAAGCACCGCGGGAGAGGAGAAGTACTTGGGAGAGGGGGAGGGCTGCGCCAGAACTTAGGTTTCGGCTGCCCTCCCACCCCTCCACTATTTATAGGTGGGGAGAGAGGGGGCCGCCCCCCTAGATCCCATCTAGGGTTGGGGGCGGCAGCCAAGGGGGGAGGAGTGCCTCCCAAGACAAGTGGAGGCCCTCCCCCTTAGGGTTTCCCCTCTCCCATGCGCATGGGCCTTGGGGGGGCTGGTGCCCCTGGCCCATTAAGGCTAGGGCACCCCCTTATATCCCATGCTGCTGTATTGGACGTGGTGGAACATTTTCCGGACCTCCGGACCCCTCCGGAATCCTTCGGAACCTTCTGGAAGCTTCCCGGTACAATACCGGAAAAAACCGAACTTTTCCCGGAACCCGAACAACAACTTTCCATATATAAATCTTTACCTCCGGACCATTTCGGAACTCCTCGTGACGTACAGGATCTCATCCGGGACTCCGAACAACATTCGGTAACCACATACAAACTTCCTTTATAACCCTAGCGTCATCGAACCTTAAGTGTGTAGACCCTACGGGTTCGGGAGACACGTAGACATGACCGAGACAACTCTCCGGCCAATAACCAGTAGCGGGATCTGGATACCCATGTTGGCTCCCACATGTTCCACGATGATCTCATCGGATGAACCACGATGTCGAGGATTCAATCAATCCCGTATTCAATTCCCTTTGTCTACCGGTATATTACTTGCCCGAGATTCGATCGTCGGTATCCCGATGCCTTGTTCAATCTCGTTACCGGCAAGTCTCTTTACTCATTCCGTAACACATCATCCCGTGATCAACCCCTTGGTCACATTGTGCACATTATGATGATGTATTACCGAGTGCGCCCAGAGATACCTCTCCGTCACACGGAGTGACAAATCCCAGTCTCGATTCGTGCCAACCCAACAGACACTTTCGGAGATACCCGTAGTGCACCTTTATAGCCACCCAGTTACATTGTGACGTTTGGTACACCCAAAGCATTCCTACGGTATCCGGGAGTTGCACAACCTCATGGTCTAAGGAAATGATACTTGACATTAGAAAAGCTTTAGCATACGAACTACACGATCTTTGTGCTAGGCTTAGGATTGGGTCTTGTCCATCACATCATTCTCCTAATGATGTGATCCTGTTATCAACGACATCCAATGTCCATGGTCAGGAAACCGTAACCATCTATTGATCAACGAGCTAGTCAATTAGAGGCTTACTAGGGACATGGTGTTTGTCTATGTATCCACACATGTATCAGAGTTTCCTATCGATACAATTATATCATGGATAATAAACGACTATCATGAACAAGGAAATATAATAACAACTACTTTGTTATTGCCTCTAGGGCATATTTCCAACAAGTCTGTCCGTCTTCTTTCTTGTGTTATCCTGTGTTTACGCTTTCTGTACTCTGTGCTTGTCTTCATTTCATCATGATGACTATGCTTGTGTTCTGTTATGTTTACTTCTAAGTACTTATTCCGCTGCAAGTAGTTCTTCAGTTAGGAATTTCCTCACCAGCAAATTCCTCAATGAAGAATTCATAAAAATTGCCTATTCACCCCCCCTCTAGTCGATATAACGGACTTTCAAGAGTGTTGTCCATGTATCCTCGTAGACCGAAAGCGAAAGCGTTAGCACAACGCGGTAGATGTAGTCGAACGTCTTCACGATCCAACCGATCCAAATATCGAACGCACGGCACCTTCGACTTCTACACACGTTCAACTCGATGACGTCCCATGAACTCCGATCCAGCAGAGCTTTGCGGGAGAGTTCCATCAGCACGACGGCGTGATGATGGTGTTGATGATGTTACCAATGCAGGGCTTCGCCTAAGTACCGCTATGATATTACCGAGGTGGAATATGGTGGAGGGGGGCACCGCACACGGCTAAGAGATCAATGATCAATTGTTGTGTCTAGAGGTGCCCCCTGCCCCCGTATATAAAGGAGGGAGGGAGAGGCCAGCCCTAGAGGGGGTGCGCCAAGTGTGGGGAGTCCTACTAGGACTCCCAAGTCCTAGTAGGATTCCCCTTTCCTTTCCGGAGTAGGAGAGATGGAAAGAGGGGGAGAGGGAGAAGGAAAAGGGGGCTGCACCCCTTGTCCAATTCGGACCAGAGGGGGGCGCATGCCTCCTTCCTTTTGGCCTCTCTCCTCTATTCCCGTATGGCCCAATAAGGCCCAATACTTCTCCCAGTGAATTCCCGTAACTCCCCGGTACTCCAAAAATACCCGAATCACTCGGAATCTTTCCGATGTCCGAATATAGTCGTCCAATATATCAATCTTTACATCTCGACCATTTCGAGACTCCTCGTCATGTCCCCGATCTCATCCGGGACTCCGAACTACCTTCGGTACATCAAAACACATAAACTCATAATATAAATCATCACCAAACGTTAACCGTGCAGACCCTATGGGTTCGAGAACTATGTAGACATGACCGAGACACATCTCCGGTCAATAACCAATAGCGGAACCTGGATGCTCATATTGGCTTCCACATATTCTACGAAGATATTTATTGGTCAAACCGCATAACAACATACGTTGTTCCCTTTGTCATCCGTATGTTACTTGCACGAGATTCGATCGTCGGTTATCTCAATACCTAGTTCAATCTTGTTACCGGCAAGTCTCTTTACTCGTTATGTAATGCATCATCCCGCAACTAACTCATTAGTCACATTGCTTGCAAGGCTTATAGTGATGTGTATTACTGAGAGGGCCCAGAGATACCTCTCCGACAATCGGAGTGACAAATCCTAATCTCGAAATACGCCAACTCAACAAGTACCTTCGGAGACACCTGTAGAGCACCTTTATAATCACCCAGTTACGTTGTGACATTTGGTAGCACAAAAAGTGTTCCTCCGGTAAACGGGAGTTGCATAATCCCATAGTCATAGGAACATGTATAAGTCATGAAGAAAGAAATAGCAACATACTAAACGATCAAGTGCTAAGCTAACGGAATGGGTCAAGTCAATCACATCATTCTCCTAATGATGTGATCCCATTAATCAAATGACAACTCATGTCTATGGTTAGGAAACTTAACCATCTTTGATTAGCGAGCTAGTCAAGTAGAGGCATAGTCTATGTATTCACACATGTATTATGTTTCAGGTTAATACAATTCTAGCATGAATAATAAACATTTATCATGGAATAAGAAAATAAATAATAACTTTATTATTGCCTCTAGGGCATGTTTCCTTCAATTTTACACGTGGAAAATCTTCATTGGTCCCAGCTGTTAATGGGTTATCAGATCCAAACCGGAACCCAATAGCTTAACGGCGACCCATTACGGTGGATGCCATGTGTAGGTTACCCTTGATTAAAGCACTTCCATGACGTGCGATTTATCGTCATGGAAGTGGACACTTCCGTGATGATAATTTTGCTAATGTCATGGAACACTTCTACGACATCACATATATGACTATCTTGGTTCTGTCATAAAATCGTCATGGATGTACATGCATGACAGAAAACGTGACCTACTATGACAAACACGTATCATCGCGGAAGTGTATTTTTTTTGTAGTGCCAGTTCCAGCTGCTGTGACAGCTTTACATCTGGTTGGGAAGGCTGAGATTGAACTTTGAATACCTGGTCTTCACCTTATTCCCCTTGTGCTAAGGTCATTATAGACCTCACCCAATCACTCAAGTAAGTCTTCAAGGGAGACATCCAAACCTTTACAAACTTTGTTCACTGGCAATACATAATGGCTCTTGTATGCTCAGAACATAACGCCTAACCGTCTAGAAGATCACAGTCTTCAAGTGTAACAAGTCTTCGGTTCACTCAGAACAGAATGTCTTCAGTGATGCTCAATCACTTTGGGCTCTAGGTGTTTCGGTTTTTCCTCGCATGAAATCTCTCTCAAAGTCTTGGGAGGTTGGTTGCTCACAAACGATAAAAAGTTGTGCAATAACTCAGAGTAGCCATCAACTTATGGTGGAGGGGAGTGGCATGATTTGACTGAAATGACCCTGGGTCATCAACCAACCACACGTGTCCCAATGATCAAATTTCAAACACACGCGACAACATTACTTGGGCTACAAGCAATGCAAACTCATCCAACTCTGGACGATATTTTCTCTCATTGTCTTTGCTAGGAAGACATAGGCCTTTTGGTTGAGCAATCACTTCAACAACTGTCTTTGTATTGCCTCGACCCCACTTAACAGTGCGGCGGTTCCTATGACTCAAAAACAAAGTGAAGACTGCGAAGAAGCTAAGTCTTCACGTTCCATTGTCTTCACTCATTATCTTCAAAGGCAACCATTGGCTTCATTGTCTTCAGACATTTTTAGGGTTCGTGTTCCACAGTTAAACCGAATCTCCAGGGACTTCTATCTGTGTTATCCCGCGTATCTCACAAACACATTAGTCCCTCAACTAGGTTTGTCGTTAATACTCCAAAACCAACAAAAGGGTGGCCCTAGATGCACTTACAGCAAGCATTTCCAGAACATAGACATAGAAAAATATCAAAATGGACAAAGAGCACTATATTTACAACAAATTACTCACATAGACCATGATGTAACAAGAGTAGGGATTCAAAGAGAGTTCAAGAGTAGACATGGAGGCAAAGAGAGAAACGACTTACATTCTTAGGACATCTATAAAACCTCCTACCAGTGAGGCTTCCTTCAAATTCTACCAATTTTGTAGGATTTTTCTTCTCATAGCACAAGATATTGACCTTCTCAAACTCCATAATGCCCTGAAAGTCCAAGTCTTCAATTTTGAGGGGGTTATGCATTCAATTAAAATCGAATGGAGCAAGTCAAATCGACTGATTCAGTTCAAAATCCCCAAATCAGCAAGAGGCCTAACCCTATCATGTGAGACAGAAGAGAGAGGGGGCTTACATTTGAATCGAGCTCCTAAAAGGAGTTGTCCCTAGTACGTCGAGTCTCTACCATATATAGGACCATATGTGTAACATATTTTCATATATAAATATCATATTAGAGTGTTTTTCAAGTACAAGGACCATACTGTCATGCACCAGAAAGTTTGAGGACAATTTGTATATTTTTCTCCTTTGCAACTGATCTCATTTTGCTCATAACATTTTTTAGTGGGAGAAAAACAAAGAGACCTCCCTGGATTTGTATACTTTCCTCCTTTTCTACTGGTCTCCTTCTAATTCATAATATTTTGGTAAACGATTCTAATCGGTTGGCCGATCGCGCCGCACACATGCCTTTGATTGGTCGAGCCACACATGAGAGCCACATCTCCTATGGGCCCACGCCAACTGATAGCACCTTATCCCGTCGCCCCTTGTCTTCTTCTTTTCACCCGGACCATGTGTTGCGTCTGGACGATGAGCTATGACCCAAATGGAGGGTGCTGGGAATCCAGGTTTTTCACAATGACAAGCGGACAGTCGCTCGCCACGGTGACGCCATGGCCGTGCGCCATCCATCCTCGTCACCGTGATGCCATGGTCGTGCGCCATCGACCCCTATCGTCCTCGAAGGCACGGCGACACCATGGTCGTGTTGCAAGCTCCAGTGGCCATGCTGGAATCAGCGACGCGGGAGACACTTTTTTGCTGCAAGTTCCAGGGCACGTGCTGGAACCGGCAATGCCCCGTGCTGGTATCGATGACACAAATTGCTTGGACTAACGACCATGTTTGATGCGTGCCTGTTGGCACCCATGCATTATGCTGACGACTTCTGCTGCAAGGGACGATTTGATTTGTTGGACCCGACGAGTAGTGATGCTGTATCGAAGAGTGAGGATGACACAACAACAACACCCATGTATCCTGCCGGTGATGTTTTGCTGAAACCGATGTTCTAAATTGCTGGAACCAGGGATCGAGGAAGCAACAACAACACATGGTGTGCCAACGGATAACCTATGAGATGTTGCAACCGTCAAGCTCAAATGATGGAACCGGCAATGTCAGAAGCTATGATGGGAAGGGGGCATGTCAATGTTTTGATGGGACCAGAGATCCCGGGGAGCTATGATGGCGCGGTGATGCGGAACCATTGTGTGGTCATGCGGGAACGGTGTGCCGATGTTTTCAGCGTTCGGGGTGTCGCCGTGAGCTGTGCTAAGGAGCGGGGGTGGCTTTCCCACGATTTCGGCGATGAAAGTTGTGAGCGGTGATGCTTTGGGGACCAATGACAAGGGTGCATCAGTGTCGTCGAGTTTTACTGCAAACAGTCACGTACAACAATGCGGTGGGGAGATAGGGATTGGAAGTAAGGAGGTTGGGGGAGACGAACATTGAAGCAAGAGGGATGCATGCGAGACATGGGGGCAATGGAAGACGAACCAGATCCGACAGATCAAACGACGAGAGTGTTCTTGTGATTTGCTCTCCGAGGACGGCTAAATACCAAGGATAAGATGATGAAAAAACATTGGACCATAGTCGTGCAACACAACGGATGTGATCTATGCCCAGCAATAGAGTCAGGCTACCACATCCTCCTTCGATGCAAACTTGTAACTGCAGTATGGGCAAGCTTGGGCTGCCTCAAGATTCGCTAGATCTACACAGCTTTCTTCTCTCACCAGCTGCAACATCCAAGTACAACAATCTTGGCATATCCTGTTCACGGCTTGTGCAGTAGCTCTTTGGACTGTCCACAACACTCGGGTATTTCGTAACAACAGACAGTCATCTGCAAAAGTCTCCTTTGAGATAGCAATTCTACTTAGGCTGTGGTGTTCTAGAGCTTTAAGAGATGATGATCGGACAACTTTAGGTAGTTGGCCGCGACAGGAGCTCGAGGAATGAACACATGATTACTTGTAACCTGATTTTGATCTTTGGGGGCTGAGCAACCCTTGTCTTCTGCTCATTCCGGTGCCATAGCCCTGCCAGCTCTATGTACGCGGCTGTGGTGTCTGAGGGAGTCCTGGATTCGGGGGTCCTCAGGTGTCCGGCCCAGGAGTATGGGCCGGGTTGGATGGGTCGTACAAGATCAAGCTGCAGATTATCCTCCGTGTCCGTATGGGACTTCTCAATACATAGACCGCAAGATTAGAGTCCAAAAGTTTCCTTCCCCGATGAACCGACCTTGTACAAACCCTAGGCCCCTCCGATGTGTATATAAACTGGAGGGGTTAGTCCGTAGAAGCTATCTTCTTTACTGTCATTGGAATACTCATAGGCTAGACATCTAGGGTTTAGCCATTACGATCTCGAGGTAGATCGACTCTTGTAATCTTCAAACTCGTCGAATATAATCAAGCAGGAGTAGGGTTTTACCTCCCTTAAGAGGGCCCGAACCTGGGTAAACACAGTGTCCCCAGTCTCTTATTACCATTGATCCTTAGACGCACAGCTTGCCCCCCTTCCTACCCGAGATCTGTCGGTTCTGACACCGACATTGTTGCTTTCATTGAGAGCTCTGTTGTGCTACTTACAAAAAGCAATTTATGGCTCGCCTAGTCATCAACAAAGATATCACCTCTGGAGGGTACCTAGCTTCTAGGCAGACCCTCCAGTTCGGCGGTTTCACCGTAAGGGCCTGCGTGGCCGTCGAGCCCGCAATTCCCCCCATGGCCACCGGGCACCGTCTTTGCATCGGCCCTAAGTACTCCGAAAGGTTGGATCCGGCAGATGTTTCATCTTTAAATGAACTCCTAGACCACATCGATGCCTTGGGGGTCTCAACGGACTATGATCGGATCGGTCTCAAGCCCGACTAGAGGGAAATTAATCAGCCGCCGATCACCCACCTTGTAGCGATCGTTGAGGAACCAGCCAAAGGCACTTCCCTCCCCATATTGAAAACCAAGTATGTTCGGGTCTCCGAATCCCCTGAGTCGGATACCCCCCTTCGGATGGGTCCTTACGCCCTCTCGACTCTGGTTCAAGCATAGGATTGCCGGAGCCCTTGTGCCTAACCGGACCCAAATCGATCGCCCCAGAAACCGTTCTAGCTCCGAACACTGATGTGGGATAGGATCCAAAATTTAATCCACCCACCCACCACAATCTATATTCTACAAGCAACTCAGGTCCTCCAGATATATACGACCTGATGTATGTGTGGCAGCAGCCTTAGAAAATGGTCCACCACTTTTGGGTCGGATTCCTACTTGTTAAAAACATGATCGAAGACTGCTCGGACGACGACGTAGTTTTGGTGTTTCATCATAACAGCACCGACGAGGGAATATTGAATGCCCTCAACCATCGCCACATACAGAGTTTCACGGAATTATCACAAGTATTACAAAAGTATTGTGCAATGGAAAGCACGTGGAGGGCCCAGAAAACCCAACTGGAGCCCACTGCCTTGAAGCAGTGTGCGTCCCGGGCCAAACGAATACATCCTGGCGGGTCACCCGACCACCAGTCTATGGGCAGGAAAATAAACCCTTCACGGGACACAGGTCCGTTCTTGACGAACTGTTGGACAAGCCCTGCCCGATTCACGCCACTCCGCGTACAGTCCCAACACATAGCCTCCGAGCATGATGGGTACTCCGACGGGTAGCAAAAAGTGGAGAGGCCATCCTCACCACAACTCCAGAGAAATACTCTCCGGAGAGGGACACCTTCAACGTCCTAACAGTCTTCGAGACCTTCTCTTCGAACAATCGGCGCAAACGGGCGCTCCGCGACCTCGCCGAAGTCCACCAAGTTACCGCACTGAGCCCATGGAATGACACGGCAATAACCTTTACGGCCAAAGACAAACCAAATGCTCAGTCAGTTTGAGCACCCGTAGCTTTAGTACTAAACCCCATCGTTGATGGTTTTATGCTCACTAAAGTGCTCATGGATGGCGGCAGTGGACTTAACCTCATCTATGAGGACACGCTCGACAAAATGCAGATGGATAGATCATGCATCGAGCAAAGCAATACCACCTTTCAAGGTATTATCCCCAGTCAAGAAGCACACTGCTCGGGAAAAATTAAACTGGATGTGGTATTCGACACGCCCGAAAACTATAGATCCGAAGAGTTGCTCTTTCATGCGGTCCCCTTCAACAGTGGGTATCATGCCATCCTCGGTCAGGATGCTTTCTCATGCTTTGAAGCTATACCCCAGTACAGGTATATGAAACTCAAAATGCCTGGACCTAATGGAATCATCACAATTTCAAGCGACCCGGACAAAGCCCTTCGTGCCGAAACAAAACTGCATCCTTGGCCCTCGAGGCACTATCTAAAACCCTAGCAGCGGAGGAATTGACCACCCTACGGTCCATGGTGGATAGGGACGATGTGATTCTCGATAAAAGATCAAAATCCACCTCTTTCAAGCCAGCCGAGGAAATAGTCAAATTCCAAGTGCACCCGACAGACCCTAACAAAACAGCATCTATCGGAGCACAACTCGATCCGGCAGTGGACGCCGCCCTACGCACATTCCTGCAAGAGAACTTAGATATCTTTTTCTGACACCCTTCAGACATGCCCGGCATCCCAAGAAGACTGGCTGAACACAGTCTCAACATAATTAAGGGATTCAAACCCGTGAAACAAACACAACGGCGGTTCTCTGAACCCAAGCGTCAAGCCATGGGGAAGAGCTAGCCAAGTTGTTAGAGGCTGAGTTTTAGGGAGATTAAACATCCAGATTGGTTAGCCAACTTGGTTATGGTACCAAAGAAGGACAAATCCTGGCACCTGTGTGTCGATTTCAAGGACCTCAACAAGGCTTGCCCTAAAGATCCCTTCCCATTGCCTCACATCGACCAAATTATTGACGCAACAGCAGGACACGACTCTCTGTGTTTCCTCAACGCCTATTCCGGATATCATCAGATTAAGATGAAGGAATCGGACCAGGCTGCAACCACGTTCATTACCCCTTACGGTCCCTTCTACTTGAACACTATGCCCTTTGGACTCAAAAATGCTGGGGCTACCTACCAGCATATGATTTAAACTTGCCTGCAAAAACAAATAGGCAAAACAGTTGAAGCATATATGGACGACATGGTCATCAAGACAAAACACATTGAGCACTGGTGGACGACCTCCGCCTCACCTTCGACAACCTTCGAACATACGACATACGGCTTAATCTGGAAACATGTGTCTTCAGAGTTCCGGTTGAAAAATTGCTCGGGTTTATTGTTTCCCGAAGAGGAATTGAAGCAAACCCAGCTAAGATCTGAGCGTTGTCACAATTGGCCACACCAACAGACCTAAAGCAAGTCCAGAAACTAGTTAGGTGCGTCACGGCCTTAAGCCGCTTTATCTCCAAATTGGGAGAGAAAGCGCTACCACTCTACAAGCTATTAAGGCGCATAGACAACTTCAAATGGACGGACGCTGCCACAGCCGGACTGGAAGAGATTAAAACCCTTCTTACAAGCAACCCAATCCTAGTTGCGCCAGGTGTTGGAGAGCCCATGTTATTATATATTTCAGCAACTAACCAAGTGGTTAGTGCTGTGCTCGTCGTCAAACGAGGGGAAGAGGGACACAGACTCCCTACCCAAAAACTAGTCTATCATGTATCGGAGGCCCTTACACCTTGCAAATCCTGATACCCCCACTATCAGAAGATAGCCTACACAGTCTTCATGGCATCCCGTAAACTACGACACTACTTTCAAGAGTGTTTGATCACAGTGGCATCTGAAGTACCACTCAATGACATTATCAATAACAGGGATGCCACTGGCCGCATAGCCAAATGGGCTATCGAGCTTTTACCGTTAAAAATTGTATACAAGCCACACCAGGCTATTAAATCCCAAGTATTGGCCGACTTTGTCGCCGAATGGATGGAAGTCGAACTCCCTAAAGAGTATAGCTCATACTCCAATTGGATTATGTACTTCGACGACTCTAAAATGCTGACCAGACTGGGGGCTGGCGTCATCCTAACATCCCCTACTGGGGACACAGCCCGCTATGTACTACAAATTATGTATATGGACTCCAACAATGTAGCCGAATACGAGGCGCTGCTACATGGTCTTCGCATGGCTGTCTCCATGGGTATACAATGCTTGGAGGTGCGCGGTGATTCCAACCTCACAATTTCCCAGGTCAACGGAGAGTTCGACGCAAAGGACCCAAAAATGGCGGCATATTGAAATGCCATATTAAAAATATCAGCCCGGTTCGAAGGACTGGAATTTCATCGCGTCGCTCGAGAGAGTAATCAGGCAGCCGACATCCTCGCTCGTATGGGCGCTAAGCGCGACCCTGTGCCACCTAACACCTTTGTGGAAAGGTTCTTTAAGCCATCCATAGTGTGGCAGGGTGACAGTGGAGAAGTCAATACGGACCTGATCACACCCCCAGCTGCCAGACACAATGCAGACACCATCGGGGGTTCGGATATTGAGATAACACCCTCTGCTCATGAGATCATGGCGCTTATCGCTCCCTGGACCGAACCATTCCTGGCCTACCTTAATAGGAAGGAGCTTCCCGACGATCAAAATGAAGCTCGAGCATAGTTCGGCGCTCTAAAGCCTTTAAAGTACATGAGGGTGAACTGTATAAAAGAAGTACTACCGGAGTCCTTCAAAGGTGTATCTCCGAAGAAGAGGGAAGGCAGCTCTTGGTAGAAATACATGCTGGCCTCGACGGTCATCATGTTGCAGCTCGAGCCCTCGTAAGCAAGTCATTCCGGACAGGGGTTTTCTGGCCCACGGCTCGAGCAGACGCTCAAGCCCCTGTCCAACGTTGCGTGGGCTGTCAGCTTTTCGCCAATCAAAGCCACATGCCTCCCACTACATTAAGAAAAATCCCCATTACTTGGCCCTTTGCGGTCTGGGGGCTTGATATGGTTGGACCCCTTAAAGGGGGAAGCCATAAAAAGAAATACTTGCTGGATGGTTGATAAATTCACTAAATGGATAGAGGCCAAACTAGTAAAAACAGCTGAGGCCGGACCAGTGATTGACTTTATATCCGGTATAGTCCATCGTTATGGTGTCCCGCACAGTATCATCACTGAGAATGGCTCTAACTTCACAGCTGATGAGGTGAAAACTTGGTGCGCTAAGTTTGGCATTAAACTCGACTACGCATCCGTATACCACCCTCAAACAAATGGCCAAGTCGAAAGGGCCAATGGTCTGATCATGAGTGGTATTTAAGCCCAGACTAGTGTGCTCTTTATGAGAATCATACAAGCACTGGGTTGAGGAACTCGATTCTGTACTTTGGGGACTCCAGACCATGCCCAATCGAACAACCGGATACACACCTTTCTCTATGGTGTACGCGGTGGAGGCCGTATTGCCCTGCGATATTATTCATGACTCACCTAGAGTGCGCATGTACGAAGAGAGAGAAGCCGAACTAGGTCGGCAGGATGACCTAGACGAACTCGAAGAGGAGCACGATGTTGCTAAAGCCCGTTCCGCATTCTATCAACAACAGGCCAGGCGTTACCAAACCAGAGAAGTGCGGGTTAAGACATACACTGTCGGAGAACTTG
Source organism: Triticum dicoccoides (assembly GCF_002162155.2). Taxonomy (NCBI): domain Eukaryota; kingdom Viridiplantae; phylum Streptophyta; class Magnoliopsida; order Poales; family Poaceae; genus Triticum; species Triticum dicoccoides. The sequence goes on along the minus strand of NC_041393.1, from coordinate 332,198,218 downwards.
TTCTACGCCTCCTGGAGAAGAAAAAGGATAAGCTCAAACCCAAATGGGAGGGGTCCTTCATCATAGATGAAGTACTTACTTGAGGAGCCTATCGCCTTCGCAATGCAGAGGAAACACTCCAACTTCTTGGTTCAGAGGTGGAAGCCGAAGGTCTGCGATGACAATTTTTTTATAAGTTTGGCAGGAGATAAGTTCGGTCATAAAGTACATTGATACATAGAATCAAACGCCTACTCTCTTTCTACGCCATCTAGTAGGCTATCTAGTTTACAATCTTGTTGCAAATATTTCGCTGCCGTCATTACTTGGTCATATACCAAGCTTACAGGAACTTTATTCCCGTCAGGTCCTTGAGGTCCAGCTCGGCCCATATGATTCAGATCAAGTCCGGTGTAGCATGTCTTCACCATGTCCCATGCCTCTCGTGCACCTTCACGGCATGCAGACGTCTTCCACAGCTCGAAGCGATGCCGAGAACCCTTGAACAGATCTACCAACCCCTCCATGCTTTTTGGAGGGGCATCGGATGGCCATAAGGCTTTGGACATATTCTTCATGGCCTTTCGGGCATGCTCGTGCAGCTTTGACAGTTCCTTTAGAACGTCGCTTTGCAGCCCAGACACTTCCTCCTCGTGGCGGCCGGTCAACATACCTGTATCAACCAAACTATAACAGTCTGCATTATATGATTATATCAATAATTCGGATGGTTCACAAGTCATATCGAATATGCCGCCCTTCAGCTTCTGGTTTTCCTGTTGTGCGTCCAAGAGTTGAGCCTTTAAGCTCTTTATCTCTTCGGCCTGCTTCTTCACTTCTTCTTCTAGTTTCTTATCTTTGCCAAAGTACATTGGGGCATTCTTCATTTCTTCAAGCTCGGTGACAGTGGCATTTAGCTGTGTTTGGCTTGTTTCGAGCTCCTAGGACAATGCACTGTTCTTCTCCTTGAGAACCTGCGGTCATAAACGATCCTTAAATCTGTTGGTTCCTACCGCTTTAAGTCTCGTGGGCTAATGCTATCTATCTACTAAGTCTACATAAATTTATACATGTATATCTTTTGAGAACAGACGAGCAAATCCTGTAAGTCCGTCCCGGGCAGCTCGGATGTATGCGCCCACGATGCTAAGGGCGATAAATTCCGGCTCTATTAAAGCAGGGGTGCGCAGGGCTTCTTTCAAGTGTCGATGATTCATCGCACTTTCCACTTCGGAGTTGGTGACGGACACCTCATCCGACTCTTGATGGGGCAGATGAGTCTGCGCCACGCCAATGTGCGCCCTAGTCCTAGTTGACGTCTCCGACGCCGGATTGGCTGCGGCTCAGCTGGCCGGGATCTTGTTTACGGTCCGTCGGGTACCCCTCCTGAGACATAGAAGGAGGATGAAAAATGACAATTCAGATTCACGCCTAAATATGAAATAAGGCTCATGCCTTTTTGGTGATGGCGCAGGCTCAGTGGAGCTCCCGGCTTCCTTTCGCTTCGCACGACCACCCCTTGAGGGTGTCATCCTTCTTCTTGTTGCCCATCCTTGGGTACGGTTCGTTGAGCGCCGATCCTGCGAAGTACGTTCAGTGCGGAGAGTAAGTTATGTGCGGAAATGTCACTCCTTTTTTGACTTTCGGACACTTACCTTGACGAAGGGGTAGAGATCGGGGTAATCGGCCATGGTAGCTGCCTCCGAGCCATCAAGGCTCGCCTGGTAATAGACTCCGTCTTCAAACTCCACAAATATATCGGGATCTTCATGGAATCCGGGGTCGTCGTGACATGCATGGTCTTCTGATTAGGGAGGAGGGCAATGGATGTTCTCGACTACCTTCCTCTGCAACTATTTTTGAAACAACCATAATATTCAGTTAATGCACCCCAATGATAAAAAAAGGTGCTGAATGATTAAACTTACCCAGTTAACGGGGTTGTACATGGAGAAACCGTCCCGACATTGTAGATGGATGAAGTCTTCTTCCTCTCCCGAATAAAGGTCCATAAGCATGGCGGTGAATGCGGCTTGGTTGTCCGGACCCTTTTGCGTATAGCGAGACGCGTCGTCCTCCCCGTTGTAGTTCCATAAAGGACCCACTCTGGACTAAAGAGGCTGGACACATCGCTTTATTGCAATAGCCAAGACTTCCACGATGGAGAGTCCAGAATGGGTCAATAATCTGACCATGTTGGCCAATCTCATTACTTCCACACTATCCTCTTGTCTAGGGGACCTGGGGTGCCAGCTAAACAGCTTCTTTAAAGGAGCGCCGGAGAATTCGGGAAGCCCACGCCGAACAGGGTCCGAAAGAGGAACATCCTCAATGTAGAACCATTCCGAAGACCATTCGTCGAACCCCCTCTTTGGAGTCCCGACTGGTAACCGGATCCGGCTAGGCACTCACCATAAATGCCGCGTCGAAGCCTTTTGTTCTCCTTCACGGAGTCCGCCAGCTGGACGCGGACGTCTTTTAATTCTACGTCCAGCCAGACATTGGCATCTTGAAGATTGTTCTTCTCCTGCCTAACTTGCGTAAGAATGCGCTCGCCAACCTTTAGCTGCCTTTTGAAATGTGAGTCGTCATCTCTTACGCCCTCCGGATTCACCCCGGGATTGTCTGCAGAATTCTCTGTTAGACTTGTTATACCAACCATTTACTAACTGGTGCATCTTCATACAATTGAGACAAATGTTACCAGATGAGGCCTTCTAGGATTCCTCTAACTTGGCAACCGTGTCCCTCAGCTGGGCCTTGCATTCCTCCAGCTCTCGAGCCAATTGCTCATTCTTATCTACAAGGACCTGTGCATAAATTGATCCTTAAAACAGTTGTTCCAACCATTTCAAGTCTCAGGGGCTACTGCTATACATGCTTATCAAATTTTCTTACCTGTATATCTTTGGTATACTGGTCCGTCGCTCGGGCAAGCCCGCCTTGAGCAGCTCGGATGTATGTGTCTCCCGAATTGAAGGCATTAAATGCCTCTTCGGAAAAGATGTTGTTCCGAAGCACGGCCCGTCGGCATCGGTGATTCATGGCGCTCTCTACTTCGGAGTTTGTGGCTGAGAGCATATCCGCGTCCTCTGTCGGAGAACTATGCGGCATCGGCCCCACATCCGCCTCCACTCGCGAAGCCGGTTCTGGAATCCGGCTGGTGGAGGCATGACCGGCAGGATCCCAGGATATAGTCCGGATGCTCCTCTTCCTAACCGGGGCACAAAGGGCGATGTTATACTTCAAATACAATAATTGCAGGACAAGTTTTCGCCTTACCTCTGTAGCGGCGTGTCGATCCTAACTGCCTTCCTCTTGAGCCTGCCCGATCCGGACGTCCGTGGCCGACGGGTCCCTAGGGGCTCGGCCCTACGCTCTGACCGTTGTCTCTGCAAAAACACGGCACTTCAGGGGTAAGGCATGACATCGAAAAGGAGTCCTCTTCAGAGGATAGGGTTTTTGGCTTGGCTTACACGCGACGTAGGTAGCAGTCCGGGATAGTCAGCAATAATGGCCACTGAGGCGCCATCGTAGCTCGCTTGATAAAATATCCCATTGACAAGCTCCACGGTGATATCCGGATCCTCTTCGAGTCCTGGATCTAGGGCCCTTCCGGGGTCCTCTGGCTGCGGGGAAGGGCTGGAAATTCCTTCTACGGCCCTCCTCAGTTCCTGCTCGGAAATATCGAGGCAGGTAATCTTAGCGAAGAACGCTGCAATAAGTGAAGCGGGGAAAGGAATGACGACTTACCCAGTTTGGGGGGTTGTACATGGAGAATCCGTCCCGCGGTTTAATGTGAAGGAATTCTTCCTCTTCTCCTTTGTATAAATCAGACAATATCCTTGCCAGGGCAGTGGCGGAGTCCAGACCCTTACGGCCACAGCGGGTGGCATCATCTTCCCCGTTGAAGTGCCACATGGGCTTCCCCCGATATTGAAGCGGTTGCACCCCCCGTATTATGCATATTGCCATAACCTCGACTATCGTCAGTCTGGACTTAGCCAGTAACTTTATCCTGCTCATCAGGAAGTGTATCTCCCTGGTATCCTCCTCTTGGGGGCCCTGGGGGCGCCAGCTCAGACGTGCCCTCGGTGGGGCGTCACTGAACTTGGGGAGACCTATCCGGACTGGATCCGGAAGGGGAACGTCATCAATGTAAAACCACTCCGAAGGCCAGTTCTCTGGTGCCTTCTTGGGAGTGCCAGATAGGTATCCGATCTCGGCAATGCGCCATACTTCAGCCCCGCCCACTTGACATAGGGATTCTCCCTGGTTGCGGGGGACAAGGTAGAACAACTTCTTCCATAACCCGAAGTAAGGCTCGCAGCCTAGAAATAGCTCGCAAAGGGCAACGTACCCTGCTATGTGTAGTACGGAGGCAGGGGTAAAGTTGTGCAACTGGAGGCCGTAGAACTCCAGGAGCCCGCGAAGGAACGGGTGGATGGGAAACCCGACGCCCCTTAGCAGATGCGGGATGAGGCATATTCGCTCCTCTGAAGATGGATTAGGAGATCCCTCCGCTTGTTCCCCTTCGTTATAAGTGGCTATTCCGGCTCGGACGGGGACCATGAACGCCGGTGGGAGAACCCGTTGGGTTTGTAACTCTATCAAACGGCTATGAGGAACTGAGCACTCTTCCCAGTCCCCCGGCTTGGAGCGAGGAGAGCGAGCAGAAGACATGCGACGACCGGCCATGTTGGAATGGTTTTTTCCGGAACGCTCCGTTGGATGCTTGCTCGAGGGGGGAGAGTGAGGTTTGGATCTGAGAGTCCCCGTCTCTTCAAATAGACGGTCAACCTGAAGGATCGGGGGTGGCGAATGCAAAAATGCCCCGGCTCCTCGCATTCGCTCGACACGTGGAGATGGTCATTATTGAGGAACTGAAGCCGAGGAGTACAACATTGATGGGAAGCCGGACACTATTCGTCGGTGCAGGTGCTTTGGAGTATTCGGAGATGGAACCCGCCTTGCAATGACGAGGACAAGACTGCGCGCCGGACTCATCGTCATTGAAGCCTGGTTCAGGGGCTACTGAGGGAGTCCTGGATTAGGGGGTATCCGGACAGCCGGACTATATACATCGTCTGGACTATTGGAGCGTGAAGATACAAGACTCAAGACTCCGTCCCGTGTCCGGATGGGACTCTCCTTTGCGTGGAAGACAAGCTTGGCGATCCGGATATTGTATTTCCTTCCTTGTAACTGACTCCATGTAAACCCTAGCTCTCTCTGGTGTCTATATAAACCGGAGAGGTTGGTCCTTAGAAGGCCGATCACAATTACAATCATAATCATTATAGGCTAGCTTCTAGGGTTTAGCCTCTACGATCTCGTGGTAGATCTACTCTTGTACTACTCATATCGTCAATATTAATCTAGCAGGAAGTAGGGTTTTACCTCCATCGAGAGGGCCCGAACCTAGGTAAACATTGTGCCCCTTTGCTTCCTCTTACCATCAGCCTGAGACGCACAGATCGGGACGCCCTACCCGAGATCCGCCGGTTTTGACACCGACACCGCCCACTTCAAATATGGACCCTCCGCCCTGGTGGCGGGGGACGAGGCAGAAGAACTTCTTCCATAGCTCAAAATGAGCCTCGCAGCCTAAAAATAACTCGCAAAGGGCGACAAAACCGGAAATGTGCAAAATAGAACCTGGTGTGAGGTTGTGCAGTTAGATCCCGTAATATTCCAGTAGACCCCTGAGGAAGGGGTGAATTGGGAATCCCACGCCCTGAGAAGGAACGAGATAAAGCACATCCTCTCTCCTTGGCTGGGATTGGGGAAATTCTCTGCCAATACATCATCCAATAGAAGTTAACCTGGTCGTACGGAGACTAGATCCGCGGCGGCGGGGGGGAGGGGGGAGGGGTATATCCTTGCGTCTGGAGTTGATTGAGCTGGAGATGGGATACGGAACAACTTTGCCAGTCCCCTTCTTGAGGGCGATGAGGACGCGAGGAGTAGCCAGGGACACTAGCCATGGTTTGAATTTCTTTCGTGGTTTGCTCTGTTGCTCTTGGGGCGATGCGAGATGACGTTTTTGGAGATCTGATCTCGTTATATAGGCGCTGCTTGTGCCTGCTAGAAAATATTAAAAAACAAGGATAGCGAACCGTTGGCATTCGCTCAAATCCGTGGAAATCGAGGCGACGACATGAAGGAATCATAAAGGCTGGACATGAAAAACGATGCCGGACTATCATCAATCCGGAGTATGGTGGAGAACCCGCCTTGCAAAGCCGAAGACTTATATCCGCACACTACATTGTCATTGAAGGCAAGTTCGGGCGCTACTGAGAGAGTCCTGGATTCGGGGGCCCTCAGGTGTCCGGCCCAGGAGTATGGGCCGGGTTGGATGGGCCGTACAAGATCAAGCTGAAGATTATCCTCCGTGTCCGGATGGGACTTCTCAATACGTAGACGACAAAATTAGAGTCCGGAAGTTTTCTTCCCTGATGAACCGACCTTGTACAAACCCTAGGCCCCTCCGATGTGTATATAAACTGGAGGGGTTAGTCCGTAGAGGCTATCTTCTTTACCGTCATTGGAATACTCATAGGCTAGACATCTAGGGTTTAACCATTACAATCTCGAGGTAGATCCACTCTTGTAATCTTCATACTCGTCGAATATAATCAAGCAGGAGTAGGGTTTTACCTCCCTTAAGAGGGCCCGAACCTAGGTAAACACCGTGTCCTCTGTCTCTTGTTACCATTTATCCTTAAACGCACAGCTTGGTCCCCCTACCCGAGATCTGCCGGTTCTGACACCGACAGTGTCCACCCTATACCTTGTACGCTTTTCTGCCCTATCAATGCAATGATACGCTGCTAGGCGTATTCGAGAAAAAGAACTTTAGGTAGCTGGCTAATATAGTTGATTTACATGTAACAAACTCCTGATCTCTAGCTTTCTCTTTTGCTTGATAAAGCTTGGTGACGGCCTATTGCACGATCTGTGCAGCGTTTACATCACCTTCATGTAATTTGACTACGGCAGTCGGGCTCTTGTCCGTTTTGAATGCATAAGATAGATTATGATGCATAAGATAGATTATGATCTACCTTTTCTTAAAGAAAAACGGCGGGCGTGTGACCGGCCGAACCTTACGGCAGTAAGCCGGCGGCCTAATATTTTTGAGTGGGAGAAAAACAAGAGCCGTCCCCGCCCCCGCCCCCGCATCACTGCTGGACTGGTTCACTGGACAGTGGGCGGCGTGGTGCCGCGGCAGTGGCCGAACCGTAATATTATGGTCATCAAGGGGGTAAACACGGACGCGGGGGTATATACAGAGCAAATTCCAGACGCGGTAAAGGAAGGCACGCGGCACTCGCTTTCTTCGCACACACGTCTCCTCCCCGCATCCTCCCCTAAAAATCCCCAAATCCGACCAAACCCTAGGCAAAATCCACTCCCCTCCGCTTCCTTCGCTGCTAAGTATATCTCCTGAGCTCCGAATCTCCTACCGGGTTGGGTCTCGTAGTCGTTGGATGAGAGCTTGGGACAGTGGAGGAGCATGACGGTGATGGAGCTGAAGGCGCTACCGCTCGGTTTCCGGTTCCACCCCACCGACGAGGAGCTCGTCAGGCACTACCTCAAGGGGAAGATCACGGGGCAGATCAAGAACGAGGTCGAGGTGATCCCGGAGATCGACGTCTGCAAGTGCGAGCCGTGGGACCTCCCAGGTACTGCCGCTCCTGCCGCCTCTTGTGTGTGTGGGGATGTTTTGGTCCTGGAGCTTGGATGATCGTCTCGTATGCGGTTGGACTCGGGGGCTCCGTTGTGTCTTTGTTTTGCGGCTTCTGATTTTGGTCGCTGCGATTCGTGCCTAATTTGGGGTTCTGAGTTTGATTTCCCCCCATTTTGTCTCCCCCGTTTTGTACGCGTTGCTGTTCTTATAACCATTCCAGCCAGTCTGTTCTTGCGATTCTCCGTGGGCGCGTTCCGTTTGGGGGATTCTGATCCCTAGGGCACCATCCTTTTTTGTTAGTTCGTTGGATTCACTGGCTGATTCTCGCGGTTTGCATCGTGCTGTTTGGGGGCTGCGAAATTCAGTAAAAAAGGTGTTCGGGTGCTGATATTTGATACGATTCCCTCGATGCCTGCTATATATTTCTCTAGTATACCCTCTTTCCGAGATGCGATTTGGTGCGATGCAGCTGTAACTATTGGGCGTGGTGCTATTTAATAATTTGAATGTCAATACCTTTGGATGAAGATTCCATTTCTTCTGACGCCGGTATTGTGGTGCTTGAAGATAAAGCTTTGATCCGCTCGGAGGATCCGGAGTGGTTCTTCTTTGCACCCAAGGACCGCAAGTACCCCAATGGAAGCAGGTCAAACAGGGCGACGGAGGCTGGGTACTGGAAGGCGACCGGGAAGGACAGGGTCATCAAGTCCAAGGGCGAGAAGAAGAAGCAGCATATGATTGGCATGAAGAAGACCCTTGTTTTCCACCGAGGACGTGCTCCGAAAGGGGAGCGCACTGGTTGGATTATGCACGAGTACCGCACCACCGAGCCAGAGTTTGAGTCTGGCGAGCAGGTATGGGCCTCTATCTGTTTCTTCCTCAGTTTTTCGTGGCAGTGCTGTTAGATTCTGTTCACAGTGCGGTTCTAAGTTCTTAGATATAACAGGCTCATTGACCAACATTTTCTGAAACCTACCAGTTTGATTTTAGACTGTAAAATGAAGTAACAACATAATCAACACAGTACAAATCCGATTGTCTGCACGCTTTGAGCAGTCAAAATGAACAAAAAGAAAATTGCCCCTGGATTGGAAATGGTTACTACTACCTCGTTGTCTGATACTTCTGCTGTGATATTTGTGTACTTTCAGGGTGGTTATGTTCTCTACCGCCTATTTCAAAAGCAACTGGAGAAAACTGAGCGCTTCATTCTAGAGGAAATGGATAGAAGTGGCTACTCTCCCACTCCATCTCGTTCAACTCCTGACAACATGGAAGCAAACGAGGAAGCTATCACACTCATAAATAAGGAATCTCCTGAATCTGGTCTGCATGGATGTCCAATTGAGTTGCCAGGTACAATTGATACTCCGGGCACACCGGTTACAAGGTGGCTTGCAGACCGAAATGGCAATTCGGGGATAGATGAAGCAAATGTTTTAGGCATGCCTTCTCATGGTAATGTCGATGAAAGTCCCAAGGTGAGCAGAACTGTGTACCTCTATATCATGCATTATTTAAGTGTACAGTCTCTCAAAGTGAGTTCAGGTCCTAAGTCCTCATACTGATTTATCACATATAATGAAGCAGGCTGATATGTCGGTTGGCTCTTTGGCTCACCTAATTGATTCACAGACGAAAAATCTCGGGTCTCATGAATTTGCAACCGTTTCTGCCCCCATGTTATCGCATGACGATTTGGACAAGCTTCTACTTCAGTTACCTCATAATTCAGTGGAAGATTTCTTGAATGAAACAATTGCTGATCCGGATGAGCATTCATCAACTGCATGTAATGTTCAGTATGATGCAGACACTGGTTTTATGCAGGTAATAATTATTTTGGCATCTGCTGTATATGTTATGATTATTGTCTGCCTTCTTATATTTGTTTGTTCTCTGTAGGCTCAGGGTGAGTTGCTATATGATGGTCCAAACTGGTTCGGTAATTTTCTGTCAGATGACACAAATCCACAACAAAGTGGATTATATGAGAATGCAGCATTGCTTCCTTATGGCACTAATCCGGATGTACTTTCCATGGACTCCGGTGATGAGTCCTTGCAAGATTTGTTCAATAGTATGGACGATTCAAGTGGGCAGAATGATGTATGGAGCAACGGATTTGGATTTAATCCCATGCATCAGCAGTTACAGTCTACTGTGCATCCGAACTATATATTTTCTCAACAGGGCATTGCACCCAGGAGGCTTCGGCTACTGGATTCATTGTCTGATGTCAATGTTGAGAGTAGAGAGAGCATGACCAGAGATGAACATGAAGATGAAGAATCAGATATTGTAACTTCGAAGTATATGAGTGAATCTGTTGAGTCATCTGCAGATGTAGATGATTCTGACTCAACCGGGGTTACTATTATGACCCGGCGCCGTGCTCTAACTAAAAGTGTGCCTTCCAACTGTGATGATGCTCAATCAACGGGGATTACTATTATGGCCCGGCGCCCTGCTCCAAGTTCAAATATGCGTTCTGATGAAGCTGATGCCGAGGCAACAGGGATTAATATTATGAGCCGACACACAGCTCCAAGTTCAAGCACAGATAGCTCATTTACCACCGAACAAGGGACTGCAGTGCGAAGGTTACGGCTACAATCGAACCTCGATGCAGGATCATGTTCCAGTGTTGATGGTTCGTCAAGTTGCATTATAGAACATGGAAGTGAAAACGAAGGTCTGGAAGCTGAGGTGAGGACTTCTTTCTTACTCTTGACCTAATTCTTCAATTGGACTTTGGTGGTAAAAGATAGATATTGGATGTCCTACGGTTAGTTTCATTATATAATGCGTGGAAGGTGTCTTAGTTTATGACCTGTTCCTGTGCTTTCTTCATTCGGCCTGTTCTAGCTTATATGAACTCCTGCATGACAATGATGCCTGGCAATGAGCTGCAGTTTGTAATCTATGTCGTTGAAGCAATATAACATGTTTTGGTATTTGCCTTCCAGATTGAAGAGCATGTGGACACAGACTTCCCTGACGACGCTGGCAACAGTCATGCTGATGAGCAAATGTACATGCCTGATCATGGTAACTAGTCTGCTGAGCTATTATACATCTTGTTATCTTGTTATTGTTGGCTTCTGCTTTGCGAAGCCTATTCCACATATTATTGACATGCCGATGCTGCAATGCTTGATCCAGAAGCTAATTCTGGTACGAGGCTGCGGAAGACGGCAGAGAAAAGCGACAAGGAGAGCAAGCAGGAGTGTGGTCTCCAGTCACATGTGAGAGCACCAAGGAAGAGGGGAGGCTTCGCAGCACGCATGATCTTGCCAGTTCTGTCCGTGGCTCTTCTCGTCCTTGTCAGCGTTGGGATCTATGGATGGGCATAATAGCTCTCTTATGGTCAGATTTAATGTGTCACATTTTCTCCACATCGGCTGTGAGCATTGTACATACCGTGTCTTGCTGCCTGCGTTTAAGACGGTTGTAAGACAGCGAAGTGTTTGTTCCCCTTCCGGCGGGGGACTGTGAAATGAAGAAGTGAGGTAACAAATGAGAAGCGGGACGAAGCAAGGAGCAACTGTTGCTGTAGATGCCTGTGACTTAGTACATGCTAGTTTTTGTTCTCCTGTCACCGCAGATGTTGGCAACCATGTTGTAGTCATCCATTATGCGTGTTGTTGTGATGATATAAGGTCTGAACCTAATTACTCCCTCCGTTCGGAATTACTCGTCCATGAAATGAATGTATCTAGATGTATTTTAATTGTAGATACATCCATTTTTGTGACAAGTAATTCCGAATGGAGGGAGTAGATCTGTTGCAGATCCTTTTTCCATTTTGTAGAACTTTGCAGTTGCTTCAGTTTTTGGTGATGCGGATGTGGATGTGGAACTGGACACTGCCTTCGTCATGTGGGATAGTCCTCGTCTCTGGCGCATAATAGTTTGGTGCGGCAACTCGAGAATCTATGGTCCCCTCGACGGTCGATTGCTCTGGTACCGCTGGGTGCTGCTGCTCTTTTGTAGAAAACCCTAACTTGGAAAAAAAATGCTTCGCCACGGCCCCACGCACCAGAGTTGTTGTGTCGGTGCACATGTCAGCCTCACGCGCCGAGTAGTTTGAATAGCCATCTCCACCCCACCTAGTCTCCTCTCCGTCTCAGTCGCCTCCTCGTCTCCCTTTATCATCTCCCCACAATCCCCGCCCACGCGCCGAGTAGTCAAATCGCCGCAGCCTTATTAAATAGCCGCCTTCACTCCATCACTCGTCTCTCTTCTCTCCGTCTCAGTTGCCTCCTCGGCTTCCTTTATCATCTCCCCACAATCCCTCGCCTCTCTCAAATCCCTAACAAGCAACCACCCCGCTCACGTCGCTCGTCACCGTCGCGCCGCTTATCGTCGTTGTCGACGGCGAAGACCAACGAATGGGAGATGATGGTCGACGACTGGGCCGACACTGATCCGGTCAGGGTCGCCGTCGCCCGCGAGATCGCCGCCAAGTTCACGAGCATGCTATTGCTGGTGAATCACGCGAGGGGCTTGCTCAAGCAGTTCAGGGAAGATGAGAAGGCTCGCGTGTTCCCCAACGGAATGAAGGGCGTGCCAGTGGTTGTCTTTATCGTGTGGCGCATGCTCGAGTCGCGGCCCGGTGATGCTGGCTAGCGTGCTCATTAGTGCATGCACCGCTCGTGCAACAAGCAGATCCAGAGGCAGAGCGTGTCAAGCAGGTTCAAGTTGTTGTGCCCGAGCGTGTCGGCTGCAACTACCTCGCCATCGCACGCAAGAAGCCGCCGCTAGGTATGCCTATTGTCGTCATTGATGACAACGAGGAGCAGGAGGCTTCGCCGCATGTGCAGGTCGTAGCTCGGCATGTTGTTGTAGGCCACAAGGAGGCGACCATCGACGTTGACTAGCTAGTAGACACAAATTTTCCGGTGAAGACGGATGGAGAGCCACGGGAGGAGCTGTAGAGGGCGAAGAAGAAGAAGGGCAACATGCGGGCTCTATGCCGCTCTACATGCCTGAGTGCCACATCGTCGATCCCTCGTCGTTCCGCCCGCCTAAACTGAAGATGAGATTAACTAAAGATGCAGTCAGTGAAGAAGATGAAGTTAGTAGTAGGAGCTAGGTATGCCAGTAGTTGTGGTGGGATATAAATAAACTTATATTTGTATGTGAGTTTGGATTCTAGTTAGTGTTGTTGGACTAAAGTATAAAGTACCTATGATGCTGCAAGTGCAACTTATCCCCGGGTGGTTTCGGTAATTAATAACAACATATATGCCATTGAACTAACTGCTATTCAAAGATGGATTTCAGGAAAGTTCAATGTTTGCGTGGCAAGGACATGTGAAAGTGGACCCCTCAAAATGCTATGGAAACATGTTGGCACAAAGCTCCAAGACTCTACATTTTTGGTTAAGTGATCCAAGATCACATTGAGTCCCTAGGAAAGCCAACACTATTAAAAGGGGATGAGATTTTGATCATGACTTAGTTGCTCAAGTGCTTGAAGATATTGCTCCAAAACCCTCAACCATTTTCTCCAAATCCTATCTGTCCAAACCCTAACTTCCAAACTCGGTCCCATCGAAACTCCTACATCCGGACCCACCGAGTTGATCCTAGACAGAGCCACAACCAAACCCTAAAAAATCGGTTCCACCGAGATGACGATCGGTCCCACCGATTTGCACTGACCAAGTTTTTGTAACCTTTTCAAAATTACCGAGTTGGTTTGGTCGGAACAACCGAAGTGAGGTCTTGCTTAGGTTATCGCACATAGGTCCCACTGAGTTGTTCCATTCGGTCTCACCGAAAAGCCCAACGTTCCAATCTTTTACAAAAGTCGGTCTCACCGAGATTTTTGTTTCGGTGCCACCGAGTTGAGTCAAAAAGTTTTAACGGTTGGATTCTTGGTGAAGGCTATTTATAACCCTCCACCCTCACTTACTCTCAGAGAGAGCCATCAGAACGAAGCTGCGCTTCTACGATTCATTTTCTAAGAGAGAACCACCTACTCATGTGTTGAAATCAAGGCACTCCAATCCAATCATTTGAACCTTGATTTCTAGTCTCCCCAAGTTGCTTTCCACTCCAATCCTTCTCCTACCAAAGCCAAATATGTGAGAGAGTGATTGAGTGTTGAGGATACTATCTTTTGAAGCACAAGAGAAAGGAGTTCATCAAATCTTCTGAAGCACAAGAGAAAGGAGTTCATCATCAACACACCATCTATTACCTTTTGAAGAGTGGTGTCTCTTAGATTGGTTAGGTGTCACTTGCGAGCCTCCGAGATCATGTGGGGTTGAACCAATGAGTTTGTAAGGGTAAGGAGATCACCTACTTCATGAAGATCTACCCCGAGTGAGGCTAGTCCTTGAAAGGGCTAGTTATCGACTAGAGGGGGGGGTGAATAGGCGATTTTTATAAAAATCTTCAAAACGTGGGAGTAAAGACAAACAATAGAAATGACACTATTCGTATGCAGCGGAAGGTAGACTACACTAGACAAGCCATAGTCAAGTATTCAATGAAGTGAAAGGACGAAGGCTATCAGCAGCTAGGCAATATGGATCAAGATGGAAGATAGTATGAAGCCAATCAGAACAAGTAGTCACACAGTGAAGTCAAACAGATAATACAAGCAGGCAATGACTTCACGAATAAAAACTGCAAGTAAAGAGAAGTGAGAGATAGAACTAGTAGCTTCAGGAGGACAGAGATTTATTCGACCAGTTCCAGTTGCTGTGACAACTGTACGCCTGGTTAGGGAGGCTGAGATTCAACTCAGAAGACCTCGTCTTCACCTCATTCCCCTTGAGATAAGGACACCTAGTCCCCGCCCAATCACTCTGGTAAGTCTTCAAGGTAGACTTACAAACCTTCACAGACTTCGTTCACCAGCAATCCACAATGACTCTTGGATGCTCAGAACGTGACGCCTAACCGGCTGGAGGATTCACAGTCCTCAAGTGCAACAAGTCTTCAGCTCACGTGGACAGAAAGACGTCAGTGATGCCAAACTCTCCTTGGGCTCTGGGTGGTTTGGGCTTTGTCCTCGCAAGGATTCTCTCTCGAAAGCTTCAGCGGTGGGTTACTCTCAAACGACAAAAGCCATGTACTAACTCTGAGCAGCCACCAATTTATGGTGTAGGGGGTGGGCTATTTATAGCCACTGGGCAACCCAACCTGATTTGTCCGAAATGACCCTGGGTCACTAAGGAACTGACACGTGTCGCAACAGTCAGATTTCAAACACACGCGACAGCTTGACTTGGGCTACAAGTAAAGCTGACTCATCCGACTCTGGATAAGATTTGCTCTCATCGTCTTCGCTCGAAGACATAGGATTTGGTTGAGCATCACTTCAGTCACTCTGACTTTGTTCACTTGGACCCCACTTAACAGTGCTGTGGTTCCTATGACTCAACAAAGAAGAAAAGGAAACAACAAAACAACTAAGTCTTCATGTTCCATAGTCTTCACTCGATGTCTTCTCATGTCATAGTCTTCAACGTGAATAGCTTCACAGACCACCATTGTCTTCAATGTCTTCACACATTTTTAGGGGTCATCTCCGGTAGGTAAACCGAATCAATGAGGGACCACTACCCGTGTTATCCTGCAATTCTCACAAACACATTAGTCCCTCAACCAGGTTTGTCGTCAATACTCCAAAACCAACTAGGGGTGGCACTAGATGCACTTACAATCTCCCCCTTTTTGGTGATTGATGACAAACTGGTTGAAGTTTTCAACGGGGATAAAAGTATGTGAAATTGTGAAGGATTAAGATATTGTCTTCATAGGTGGTGAAAAGGCTCCCCCTAAAGATGTGCATATAAATATTTTGTGTTGGAATGCAAATGCACATGTCAGGTTGTACTTGTGGAGATCCTCTTCACCATATGAAGGCAACACATCATGCATGAACAGATATACAGGAATAATGACATGCATAATGAAAAATGGACGTCTGCGGAATGACTTCATGCGGGATATCATCGCACATGCAGAATTTATCGTTGCATCACAGAATAGCAGAAAAAGTAGCAGACGACCATCAAGTTTAAGTGTTACAACTCAAAGAACCAACTGTATCAAAAGCGAGAGTTGTAAACACCAGGCAAAAGTATAGCAACCACCCCGCTTGAAGACTATCAACATATGCTTCTCCCCTTTTGTTAGTAAGGACCAAAAAGGTTTGAAGACATAGTCTCTACTCGTTTCCATGAGGAGTGGGTGAAGCAGTAGGGTCGTTGTTGAGGTTTAGTGGTGCTGATGAACTTGGTGCAGTGTCGATACACGTCGAAGTTGGAGGTGGTGAAGTAGCATCATGGGCATCATCATGGCATTAACAGTCGCCGCGGAGGAGGAGTACTCTGAATCTTCAAGTGACGGGGTTCGACGCAAGACAACATTCCGGGGAGGAGTGGTGTCGAACTTGAATCTTTCTGTGAAGCCATCAAGATCAGCTTCAGCACTAAGCAAAGTCAAACTCTTCCAGGACCTCCGATAGGTTTCATGAGTGACAAAGGCATTCTTGGTGGCAAGGTTGCGAATGCGATTGACATCCACCAAGAGGCTTTGCATTTGACGCTTGAGCCAGTAGTGGTGCTTGTCATGTTTCTGATGCAAGGCCACGAGAAGCTCTCAGTCACTGAGCACACGAGATCGCTTCTGAGGCCTTGGAGCAATAGTGCTTTCTGTGGCTTCAGTACGTGCACGACGAGTATTGCCGGCCAGCGGATAAACACAAGAAGCATCCTGAACACCTTCAACATGCTGAGAGAAACTTTGACGATCTGCATTGTGAAGATAAATTGCTTCCTTGGCAGGCTCTGGGTAAATGGCTTCGACGGACATATCAACCTCTGGCAGAAATATGAGATGGTTGCGCGCAGAGGGCTGATAGTCAATCGCAGAGTGAAGCTTGATCAGTCGCATAATCCATGGATCATAGAATTCCAGACCAAATATGTCTGAGCCAGATGCAGCAAATTGGCGAATGAAGAAATCCTGAGCATTGAAGCTGATGCCATTCAGAATGTAGAAGACCAAAGTCTTCATTGCACCTTCAAGCTTTGCTGAGGAAGAATGTGCTTTGATGGGCCATAGAGTTTGCCTGATGATGTGATAGATGGTGTGGGGCAGATACTCTAGGTCGTCAACAAAGAATTCCTTGGGATACTCAGCATCCTGTGGCAGAGGCTTCATCATACTCATCATTTGGCTCATATTGGACTCTGGCTTTTGAAAGATGCTTTCCAATGCATTGCGGTGAAGCTGACAACCAGGTTCATAGAGCTCACCTAGAGTGGACATGCCAGTAAGCTCAATGAGGCCAAGAGCTTTGGCTTCATGATGGACATTGCATGTCATCCACTCAAGGACCCATGTCTTCGAATCCCTGATGTAGCCGCGAATGTGGAGAGTGGCATAGAATTGCAGCAGAAGCTCTTCATTCCAATTCTCCTTATCTGTAACAAACTGGAGAAGGCCTGCATGTCGGAAGCAGTCAAGGGCTTCTTCTAAGCAGGGTAGGCCAGCAATAGCTTCGGAATCCAGATGCATATGAGGAAATATGCGCCCTTGATTGTATAGAACACAAGAGTAATAGCTGCACTGTTGATAACTCCAGAACCGATCAGATGATATTCTTGGCTTGGAGTATGGGTTCTTGGCGCTATCGAAGAAGGTATTGTGTGCAATGAAGCCATTGAAATTGAATGATCCTGGCGCAGATGCAGTACCTGGAAACCTTGGCAGCCTTGGTTTTGGCTTCTGAACCTATGGCCTGTGCTCCACATGATAATCAAACTGTGGTCCGTGAGTAGGCGGAGGAACCAGAATTGGCCATCTGACAGTGACAAGCTCGCCTTGGTAAAATGCTTGCTCAATAATATGTGGCCTTGGTGGCAGAACAGGAGCAGTGGCATTAGCAAGGGCGTCAGGCTGCACATGTGTTGCAGGTGCATCATTGGCTTCATGCACAGTGTTCATTGCAGGCGCCACATTATCTTCAGCCATGACAACGTCATTGACTTCAGTAGTGTTGTTGGTGGCTGCCTCAGGATTTTCAACCTCCACTTGAGTAGCTGGAGGGTCGGGCACAGACACGTTCTCCTCAAGAACAACTTCTTGGTAGGTAGGGGGAGTAGCAACACGCTCTTCTTCTTGTCTTTCATCGGCTGATGCAGCCGGATTGTCTTCAGCAACATTGGCTTCGGACGTGGGAACCGTCACAGAGGGATTTTCTTCAGGGAACACTTGACGTGCCACTGAGCTGGATTGGTTTGAAGCTTCTTCTATGATGGTTGTCATGGAGACTGATGGCTTTAGGCCTTTGCGAAGCCGTTTGAACATGGGCAACGCTTTTGGTGATGGTGTAGTCTCCATGTAATTGTCGTCATTCACCATTGGGATAGTGACTTGCGCTGGTGGAGGACGGGGTGTACTAGGTGAGTCTTGACGTGGAGTTGGTGGTTGGGGGCGATCAACCCATGAGGCATCCTGAGAGATTGGTGTCAAAGGATGACCAATACCGATGAGTTCGCTGTTCGTGAGAACAAGCGATGATACCGTTTGGCGCTCGATCTGAGGAAGGACTTCATCATCTACTACATTGTCTTGGGGACCAATGTCTTCAGCCGTGATGGGGTCAACGGCTGGAACTTCTTCAGCTTCAGGAGCCTCTGTGGAAGTAGGCTCATGAACTATCCACTGACGCTCTTAGTGTTCGGAGGCAGGACGAGCAAAAGCAATGGGCTCGACAACGAGGGGCTCTGTGGGAGCAGCCCAATCCCTCTTCTTGGTCTTTCTCTTCTTGGTGGGTGGTGCATCATCAGTGGTGTTCTTGAGTTTGCACTTTCTGGCTTCAGCTTCAGCTGCCTTGGTTTTTTTCTGTTCTTAAGCCACTGTGGGGACCTTAGGCTTCGAGCCTGTCATGCTGGCAGGGAAGACAATGTGAGATTCTTCCCGCCTTGGTGCTTTAGTTTGGGCCACAATAGGCTTCTTCTTCTTGGCAGCCAGCTTGGGGTCGATGCGAGGACGCCCAAGTGCCTTGCGCTTCTCAGCTTCATTGTAAGCTTGAACACACTTGGCAGCTAGATTCTTCATGCGCTCTCGTGAACCTTTGGCTTCTTCGCGCTTCTTGCGAAATGCCTCCTTGAGGTCATGCAACATCACCTTGAAGTTTTGAACATCAGCCACGCTGAGCTTGGCCACATGCTTCTTGAACTGCTCTTTCTCATAGTCAATCTTGTTCTTAAATTCAACAATCCACTAAGCCAGAGCCAGCTTAGGAGCAATGGCGCCATGCAAAGAGACGCTGATGCCAATCGGGAGCTGAAGATCATCAAAGCTGAGATTCGGGTTGTCAAACCACTCATCAATGAAATTTTCCAAAATGTTCACATCGAAGAGGGGCAGATCATTAAAGATCTCTGCCTCTTGCTTGCTCTTAATCAGCTGCTCAAGAGCATCATCACCGCACTCATCGTCTGTTGACAGATCGATGACTTCAGTCTCGTTCCTTAGAACGGCAGCAAGTGTTAGGGATTGACCGGAACTTTGAACATTTTTCTTCTGAGTCTTCTCTTTCTTCTTGGAGATGCGAGAGAGATCTTCAGAAGTGTTACTTGGAGTAGGAGGGGCAGTTGCCAATGGCTTCACTCGAGAAGCTTTTGGTGCACCAGTCAGTTTTGAAGCCTTGGATTTCTTTTGCTTCTGCGGCTTAGGAGGAGGAGCTGGTGCATCATCAGTGTCAGCATCATCACTAGAGTGATCCACATTTGCTCCTTGAACGACAATGTGAGTGATGAGGCCGTCGAGGTTGTAGAAGGGGCCGATCCTGTTTTCATTGGCTTCACGGGTGCCATCTTCCCGAGGAGCAGATGGACCTAGGTTGAAGTCAAGTCCGAATGCCTTCTTGTTCTTCGCAGCAGAGTCTTTCGTGAACTGGAAGTTGCGCTTGAACAGTTTGTCTTCACAGCACCATAGTAGAGAAGAAGGGTCAGCGTTCTTTGGCTGTGGTCCGCGAACCATGCACGAATAGAACCCTTGCTCAATAGCTTCAGTCTTGGACCGGGGAGGAAGAGTTTTGTATAGTATATCTCCCCAGGGCCGCTTGATGGCATTCTTCTCGGCATATTATTCAGTGACAAATCTGTACTTGAACCATTCCTCAGCCCAATTGAATCCATTGGATTCGATTCTTGCGCTCGCCATAAGTCTCCTTTGGGTATCTCTTGTACAGTTCATGCAAATCTGGTGGCAAATCCTTGGAAGTATTCCCACGACGCTGTCTGCCACCCTTTCTTGCTGACTTCTCAGTAGACATGAAGCTTAACCTGAAAGGCTTCAGTACTTGCAAAGGCTTCCGACGGCTGGTCAGACAAGAACTGGCTTCAGGAGAATTTATGTGACTCTATAAGAATTCTGCAAATGAATGCAGACTATGAGAACCAAGGGATTCTCCCACGGACATGTACCTGTGACAACA
This sequence comes from Triticum dicoccoides, assembly GCF_002162155.2. Taxonomy (NCBI): domain Eukaryota; kingdom Viridiplantae; phylum Streptophyta; class Magnoliopsida; order Poales; family Poaceae; genus Triticum; species Triticum dicoccoides. The sequence goes on along the minus strand of NC_041393.1, from coordinate 332,178,068 downwards.
TTAGAGGTGCGAGGGAAGGGGAAGAGGTCATATGCATTCTCAGAAGATTTTGAAGATAAATCAGTTTGAAGACATTGACCTCATAACGCGAAGACATTCACTTATTTGGTGAGAGTTGGTTCCAGATTTGTACGAATCCAAGAATAAGTACAAGTGAGGAATCTAACTTGTAGAGAAGCATAAGTGAACAGACTAGGCATAGTATGAGATGCAGAAAGAGATAGATTCAATTTTGGAGATCTAGAAACCACTTTTGGTAAAGAAGGATGAATCTATCAGATCGAAAAGATGGTAAAAAGTGAGTTTTAATTACCACACGAAGAACTGCTAGATGGAGCGAAGTTTGAGGCCGAGCAGTTCGATCTTCCGTGCCCTAACTTGGTGACGGAAGACACCTACGGCGGCGGAGAAGACGAGGTCCGCAGCCGGCGTGAGGACGGCGTCGGAGAAGTCGCGGCAGCTAAGCGCTTCGTCGCCGGCGTCGTCGAGAGCTAGCGGTGGCGCTAGGGTTTGCGAGAGGTGGCGAGGTGGAAGAAGAATTTTTGACCGAGATGTGATGGGTATTTATAAGGAAAGAGACAGCACAACACAATTACGCAGGTGCCCCTGGTGGTTCACATCTGAAGGGCACGTGGCAAGCATGCAACACCTTGGAAGTTGTTCCATGTTCCCATGCACGCCTGGATTGTCGGGGTGGTCGTTCCGAGTTGTCCGGCTTTCAGGCAATAAGGATATAGCATTAAAAACAGATATAAATGTTTGTCAGATTGACTTCAACTGACAGGGTCTCAGTGAAGACAATCGACAGTTTCAATAGAATGCATATGATTTGGACAGATAGAGTTGAGATAGAAGCATATATAGGTTAGGGTCCGATCACATTAACTTAGATCAAAAGATTCAGCACGAAGTCATAGCTATAAGTGAATGCTGTAGAGGACAGAACACAAATATGTATATAACTAGTGTAAGAACACATCAATAGGATGAAGATAAACTTGAATATAAGTCAAGGACGAAGATAAATCAAATTCAAAGACCTTGCAAATATAACGCCAAGGGAAACACTTCAAACAAAAGTTTGGTGGTGGCGTTACCCACTGTATAGGAAGTATTAGACCCAGACACAACGCACAATTATCTTGGCGCTCCAAAGTCAAATTCCACATTAATGTATTCACACTTAGAGTGTATGTCTTCATTAATTGAAGATATACATTACTTCGTGTGTTGCACATCTAAGTCATCAAAATGCATAAGTGTTAGGATGTGTGCCTAATCACAGGACATTTGAGGATTCCAAGATATTTAGCTCACACAGCAACTTGCAAAACCTTTCTCATCCAAGGGCTTTGTGAAGATATCGGCCAATTGCTCTTCAGTCTTGACGTGAATGATATCAATATCTTCCTTCATAACATGATCTCCGAGAAAGAGATGACGAATTTCAATGTGCTTTGTCTTCGAGTGCTGAACTGGGTTGTTGTCAATCTTGATGGCACTCTCATTGTCGCAGTAGAGTGGCACATTCTTCAAGTGGATACCATAGTCCTTGAGAGTTTGCTTCATCCAAAGAAGCTGAGCATAGCAAGATCCAGCAACGATGTATTCAGATTCAGCAGTGGAGAGAGATACACAATTCTGCTTCTTTGAAGACCAACAGACAAGAGATCGTCCCAGAAAGTGACATGTGCCTGATGTGTACTTGCGATCAACCTTGTGACCAGCATATTCAGCATATGAGAATCCAACTAGATCAAAATTTGAGCCCTTTGGATACCATAATCCTAGTGTTGGGGTGTAAGCCAAACATCGAAGAATTCGCTTCATAGCTAAGTGAGGCGATTCCTTTGGTGCCGCTTGGAATCGAGCACACATGCAAACACTAAGCATTATATCTGGCCTAGATGCACATAAATAAAGCAAAGAACCAATCATGGAGCGGTATACGTTTTGATCGAACTCTTTACCATTGGCGTCGGGACCAGATGAATTTTGGTTGGCATTGGCGTCGTATATCCTTTGCAGTCTTGCATTCCAAACTTCTTCAGGCAATCTTTGAGGTATTTTTCTTGAGATATGAAGATGTCGTTGCGTTGCTGACGGATTTGGAGACCCAGAAAGAACTTCAGCTCACCCATCATGGACATCTGATACTGCTCTTGCATCATGTGACCAAACTCATCACTGTATTTCTTGTTGGTGCAACCGACGATAATGTCATCCACATAGATTTGGCACACAAACAATTCACCATCGTATGTCTTCGTGAAGAGTGTAGGATCTAGTGAACCAGGTTTGAAGCCTTTGCTCTTCAGGAAGTCTTTGAGCGTGTCATACCAAGCACGAGGGGCTTGTTTGAGGCCATACAGTGCCTTGTTGAGCTTGTACACCATATCAGGATGTTTTGGATCTTCAAAGCCAGGAGGTTGTGCAACATATACTTCTTCTTCTATCTTTCCAGTGAGAAAAGCACTCTTCACATCCATTTGATACAGAAGGATGTTGTGATGATTTGCATAGGCTAGCAATATGCGAATGGCTTCAAGCCTTGCCACCGGAGCAAATGTTTCATCAAATTCAATTCCTTCCACTTGAGTGTAACCTTGTGCAATGAGACGAGCCTTGTTTCTGACGACTTTTCCATGCTCATCTTGCTTGTTGTGATATATCCATTTGGTGCCAATGATATTGTGCTTCCGAGGATCAGGACGCTTGACCAATTCCCACACATTATTCAGCTCGAACTGTTGAAACTCTTCTTGCATAGCTTGAATCCATTCAGGTTCCATGAAGGCTTCATCGACTTTCTTGGGTTCCGAGATTGAGACGAATGCAAAATGCCCACGGAAATTGGTTAGCCGTGTTGCTCTTTGAGTAGTTCTTGAACGAGTGAGTGGACCAGGTGCATTCAAGCTGTCAATTATCTTCTCAATCTAAACTTCATTTGCAACACGAGGATGAACAGGACGAAGATTTTGCTCTTGCTGATCAATGTCATCATTTGGGGAATTGTCTTCAGGCTGAGCACTATCTTTAGGTTGATTAGGTGCAGAAATGATAAGCTCTTCTTTAGTCTGATTCTCAGTTGGTATGATTTCTCCAATTCCCATTTGCTTGATTGATTCACTTGGAGGTACTTCATCTAGCACATTTGGCAGGTGCTCTCTTTGCGAGCCGTTAGTCTCATCGAACCACACATCCACAGTTTCAACCACTTTATAGTGAAAGAGGTTGAAGACTCTGTAGGAGTGTGAATCCTTTTCGTAACCAAGCATAAAACCTTCATGTGCTTTCGGTGCAAATTTTGAAGTGTGATGTGGATCCTTGATCCAGCACTTAGCACCAAATACTCTGAAGTAGCTTACATTTGGCTTATTACCAGTTAGGAGCTCATAGGATGTTTTCTTCAGAAGCTTGTGAAGATAAACATGGTTGATGACGTGGCATGCAGTGTCAATGGCTTCAGGCCAGAACTTCTGTGGAGTCTTGTACTCATCAAGCATCGTTCGGGCCATCTCAATAAGAGTTCTGTTCTTGTGCTCTGCGATGCCATTCTGCGGAGGTGTGTAAGGAGCAGAGAATTCATGAGTGATACCCAAAGTATCCAAATAGAGGTCGAGGACGGTGTTCTTGAACTCAGTGCCGTTGTCGCTTCTGATGTGCTTGATCTTGATGCCATAGTTCGTCATGGCACGATTGGCAAAGCGTCTGAAGACATCCTGCACTTCAGTCTTGTAGAGGATTATATGCACCCAAGTATATCTAGAGTAATCATCAACAATGACAAAACCATAGAGGCAAGCAGTAGCATTGAGAGTAGAGTAGTGAGTAGGGCCAAATAAGTCCATGTGTATCAGCTCAAAGGGTTGAGATGTAGTCATGATTGTCTTCGAGGGATGCTTGGCCTGGTCATCTTTCCAGCCTCGCAGGCACCACACAGATGATCCTTCTTGAACTTGATGCCTTCGATGCCCACGACATGCTTCTCTTCGCGAGAGTTTGCAAGTTCCTCATGCCAGCATGCCCTAGCCTTCGATGCCAAATCCAGCACTCTGAAGCTTTTGCTAGAAGACATACGGCCATCTGTGGTCCTGCTGAGAAATCTACCATATACAGATCATCTTTCTGATACCCTTCAAAGACTAGAGACTAGTCAGATTCCATTAGCACAAGGCATCGATATATTCCAAATAGCACAATCATGTTTAAGTCACAAAGCATTGAGACAGACATTAATTTGAAACCAAGGGATTGAACAAGCATCACTTTGTCCATGTGCCGATCCCTTGATATTGCAACTCTACCTAGACCCAATACCTTGATTTTACCACTGTCAGCAAATGTGATGTGACTCTTGTCTGATGGACATAGCGTTGAATCCATCAGAAGACTTCGATCGCCAGTCATGTGGTTAGTGCATCCACTGTCCATAATCCATTCTGAAGCACGAGGTGTCATAGCCTACAGTGCAGTTTGGGGGATAGGCTTCACCAAACGAGTTGTGAAGCATAAACATTTGACGAACAAGTGGAACATGGAAATTCAGATCTTGGTTAGGATAGATAGGATGAGTGCCAAGGAATCCCGGAACGAAATACATAGTAAGACCATTTGGGCATTTTATCTTGCGCCCCACAAGATGTTTAAGGTCCCCAGCATTAGTTTTGGATGCCTTTGATTTCTGGCTGGAGACCTTTCCCTGCAAAAGAGAGTTAAGTTTTCTTAAGCACCCACATTTTCAGGGGTGGCTTAGAAGCAATGAGTCTAAGTGTAGCATCTGAGAACTTCGGCTTTGGAGCCCTAGTAAATAGCCTTGCAGGAGGTGAATAATACTCATAGGAATAAGCAGAAAAATTCTTAGTTCTATGAACATAGCAGTTTGAGGAAACACACTCATATTCATGGGTCTGAGTATGATTTCCCTGCAAAATATTGACGTTAGGGTGACTCGGATGAGTCCTCAGTATGTATGAAGCTTTTGGACCATATGAAGCCTTTGGTATGGGGTTTGTCTTCTTCACAGGTGGTGTCATGATGACATTCACTGGAAGATTCTCAAGACAACTTTTGGGTACCCATATCTTCTTCATAGGTGGCCCATTCCTGCAGTTAGTACCAATATACCTGGCAACCACTTCGCCATTCTGATTCTTAAACAATTTATAGTTTGCATCAAAGGATTCATCAATGATAATAGGGTTAGCACAAGTGAAACCAGATAAGGTGGATGGATCTACTGAAGGTTCCTTTGCAGCAACCCATGTGATTTTGGGATACTTCTCTGGCTTCCAGTACGACCCATCAACATTCATTTTCCTCTCGAACCCAACACCCTCTTTCCTAGGGTTTCGGTTCATAATCTGCTTTTTGAGGACATCACATAATGTTTGATGCCCTTTGAGACTTTTGTACATCCCTGTCTCAAGCAGTGTCTTCAACCTGGCATTTTGATCAGCAATAGTAATGGTATCCTCAATAGAGGGGTTAGTTACCACATCAGTAGTTGAAGATATTGCAACAGTAGTAGCAGTAGAACATTCAACAACAGAGGCAGCGTTATCACGCTCAATGCATTTTAGGCATGGTGGTTCAAATCCTTCCTGAGCGGGACTGATTTGTTGAGCGTGAAGTGACTCATTCTCCTTTTGAAGATCTTCATGAGCCGATCTCAATTTCTCAAGTTCCTGCTTCCTTTGAAGATAATCATAGGAAAGCTTTTCATGAGAAGTTGAAAGCGATTCATGTCGATCTCCAAGTTCCTGGTACTTAACATGAAGATTTTTAATGTCTTCAATTAAGGACCGAGACTTGGTCATTTCCGCGTCCAACAGGTCATCGCTTTTGTCTAATAGTTTTTGAGTATGTTCCATAGCTTTCTGTTGTTCAGTTGCAATTTTAGCAAGTGTTTTGTAACTAGGTTTGGATTCACCATCAGAGTCATCTTCACTAGATGTTTGAAAGTAAGCATCGCATGATTTTACCTTGGCACCACGTGCCATGAAGCAGTAGGTGGGAGGCGAGTCGTCCTTGTCATTATCATCAACATTTGTGATGGAGCCATTGTCTTCAGTGTTGAAGTTGGACTTGGTGACGTAGGCTGTAGCTAGAGCCAGACTCGCAACTGAAAGGATCGAGATGGACCTAGAGGGGGGGGGTGAATAGGTACAATCACAAATTTTCATTATTACTAAGCAATTTTAGGCAATAATGCGGAAAATGAAAGTGAGCCTAACAATTGCAAGTATGATACCAATGAGCTAAGCAAGATAATCAAGTGACACAAATATATGAGTAAGCAAGCACAAGATGAGATAAGTAAGTGCTAAGAGACAAGTAACCACAAGCAGAGAGTTAGGGTTAGGAATAACCGCAACTCCGAGAGACGAGGATGTAAGCCGATGTTCACTTCCTTGGAGGGAAGCTACGTCACCGTTTAGAGAGGTGGATGTTACCACGAAGGCACACCAACGCCACGAAGGCTTACCCTATTCTCTCCCTGAGACAACACCACGAAGGCGTTTCTCAACCACTAGTGGTAGACCTTGGGGTGGTCTCCAAACCCTCACAAAACTTTTCCGAGGGTAATCACAAAGTTCGATTCCTCTCCGAATGACAACTACCGCCTAGGAGTCTCCAACCTCCAAGAGTAACAAGAATGATGGGAACAGCTCAAAACTTGCTCAAGTCACGAATTCCTTTGGTGCAAAGAAGGGGAATGAGTGGATCTATCACTTGATTGGAGAACTTCTCTCAAATGCTCCTAGAACACTTGTGAATCTAGGATTTGGGGTGGATGAATGAGAGAGAGAGTGAGGAGTGTTCTTGATGATCTCAAAGTGAATGGTCAACCTTATCCCGTGGAAGAGAAAGGTATATATATAGGTGGTGGGTAGAAGTGACCGTTTGGGGTACAGGAGGGGCCGGACGTCCGGAGGCACAAATAGGTCCGGACGTCCGACAGCCATCGGACGACCGGCCGCTGTGAAAAGTGTGACCCACAATCCAGTGTACAGGAGCACGGACGACCGGAGGGTCCGGACGTCCGTAAAAATGTTTTTGTTGTGAAAGTGTCGGACGCCTGGAGAGTTCCGGACATCTGTAGAAATGCTTCTATTGTGGAATGCCGGACGTCCGAAAGTGGCCGGACGTCCGGGTAATCAAGAAGGACCAGACGTCCGTAGAACACCGGACGTCCGAAGGCAAGGTATAGAAATGGTATCTTTTGAGCAAGTTTTTTACTAGATCCATCGATCCCCTCTTAATAGTGCGGGATCCCTATACTCAAGAACAAACCATAAATGAAGTCAACATCTTGTATCTCCATTCTTGAGTTATATGCCTTTTGTCCCTAGTCATGATCCATGCACACGGTCTTTGGAACATAATCCTGAGATATACTTGATAAACATGATTAGTCCCGAGCATATGTGTTGTCATCAACATCAAAATATGATTAAGGGCATGATTGCACTTTCAATCTCCCCCTTTTTGGTAGTTGATGACAACTCATATGCATACTCATAATAGTAATCGGAAGTATTTGTTGTGGAGCTCAATGACCAAAATAAGAACGAGTAGCGAGCGAGCTCCCCCTCAAGGTGATACCATAGTTACTACTAAAACACAATGATACCTCCAGTATAGCCAAATCTCATACACATGATAATTAAGAGTTAAATTTCATACAGATTCATCACATGTAGATTCACCAAATCTCAGATTCAACAAACTCATAACATAGGTTCAGTACAGGCTAAACACAACCATAACAATAAGTTTGATTACATCATGAGCTAGAATAACACGCATATGGAGCCTAGTCCCCCTTTGGCATCAAGTATCCAAAAAAAGAACTAGGGGGGAATGACATAGCAGCATTAGAGATCATCCTCATCATCATCATCATGGACACCACTGCCACCAGCCTCATCAAAGAAATCAGCCCACTCAGGACCGGAGGGAAAACCAAAGTCAAAAGGGGGGGCTGCAGGAAGACCCTCATCGTCACTCACATCATACACTCCCGAGTCTCTCAGACAAGCCTTCAGAGCGTTCTTGGAAGTGACCATGCGAGTGACCACATCGTGGTAATGGGAGCAATGGTAGGTGAACATCTTCATCATGGCCGAGTGAGCCTTCCCAAGAAACCGAGCAATGCGCCCAAAGGGGGCAGCACTGGAAGGAGGATGAGTAGCATGAGAAGGAACACTAGTGGCGGTGCGACTAACAGTAGCGGGAGGAGGAGGAACATGATCAGCCGCCATGTGAGCGGGAATGACCCATCGCTCATGAACCTGAGTGCGGGCAATAGGAAAGGTGGCTACACTCTCGATAAAATCCTGAATGAAGGTGCATGATGAAAAGCCCTCTTGTGTTGGAAGCTAGCAAGGCGTATCTCATGCCATAAAAAATGTGGGACATTGATCTTCCCTTTAGGAGATGTGAAGAGACGATGCAAGAGATCAATGCAGTAGCTGCTGCAGGAGCCCTTGTCACCCATCTTGGGATAGATGGTGCGGATAACACACTGGTAAATGGTGTTGAATGAGAAGCGCCAAATGGAGACTTGGTTTAGACCCTTTTGTTTTTCAGTGGCAGACAAAGTTGATATAGGTCTAAGGAGATCCATACAGACCGCAATGCCCTTAGGCTTATGGTTGGGGTCATCCTTGTGGATTTTGAACCCAGTGTCGGGAAATCCAAGGGCAGTGACAAACTGAGCATAAGATGCTGTGAGTGCAGTGTCGGAGGTTGTCAGGACCCCGACTCAATGCCACACCGATCTAGCATGTAACACATCATATCACTTTGCGGCCTCACGCACGGTATTCCCACGGGTGCCACCTTACCTGGCCCGGGACCGTTTGCGCCTTTTGGCTCACGTATATGATAGTGCCGCTAGCATCCATATGACAAAGAACCCGGGCTGACATGGCTAGTCGTGAACCCAAAGTGGCACTAACTTACAGGGACAGGCATCCATGACCCAACATCGAACGTGTCGGTCATCAGCGAGTGAATCCAGGCTGTAGCACTGGGCTAGCAGGACTCCGGTGAACCGGGCTGTAGCGGGCTAACAGGACTCCGGTATTCATCGCGTGACATTTCCCCGAAGGGACAGACACAGGAACGAAGAAGGACACATGCCGGCCAGCCTAAGTGTTCCGGAGCAGTAGCAAGCTACCATGGCTCAGTGGAAACACTAGGAGACATTTCCCGGTAAGAGAGGCTACTAAGGATAAACAACTAGATAGTCAGATCCCACACATACCAAGCATTTCAATAACATACACACAATATGCTCGATATGTGCAAATACAACATGGCATCACAACATGACTCTACAACTCAAGTATTTAATTCAATAGGCTCTGAGGAGCGAGATATTACAATCATGGGTCTCATGACCCAACAATCAGAGCATACAAGTCAAAGCACAAGCGGAAGCTTAACATGTCTGAGTACATACATCTACAAATGAAAAAGGCTGAGAAGCCTGACTATCTACCAGATCCTGCCGAGGGCACCAGATCGTAGCTGAGGTAACAAGCTAAACGTCGAAGTCCACACGGAACTACTAGCAAGACTGAAGTCTCTCTGCAAAAAACATAAATTAAGCAACGTGAGTACAAATGTACCCAGCAGGACTTACATCAGATCTAACTACATATGCATCATTATCAACAAGGGGATGGTGGGGTTTAACTGCAGCAAGCCAGCTTTGACTCGGTGGCTATCCTGAACTACGACTGCAAGTAACTCTTTTGAGGTGGCGCACACGAGTCCACATATTCACCATATCAATACACCACTATGGATCCGCTCCCGTCTCCCTACGAGAACGCCATCCATAGCACTCATGCTTATCTTGTGTATTTTAGAGTATCCCCTTTCACTTGTCTATGAACTGTACAGGCAACCCAGAAGTCCTTTTCCGCGGACACGGCTATTCGAATAGATAATGTTAACCCTGCAGGGGTGTACTTCTTCACACACGCTCTCACCACTTACCGCCGTTTACACGACATGTACTCGGCAACCTTCAAGCGGAAGCCCAGCGAGGGTGTCGGCCACGACCTGACTAACCACACAAGTCTCTCGTCCAGGTATATCGCCTATTCGGGTTCCATCCGCAAGGAGATCCGGCCGGGGTGTCGCTCACGGCCCCAAACGATGTGTGCAGGGTTCCCAAGTCCACCATCTGGGTGCCACTTGGTACACCGGGCCACTGTGCCTAGTCTGTCCCAAGCCCACCTGTACCGGGTGCCACTTGGTAGACTACTAACACTACCTACAAACACCAGAAACTAGTTGCAACTCCTGGACAGAGATGAATCGTTGTTGTCCTAATGCAATAAAAGAGAGCAGAAGCGAGAGGGTGGGATTGTATCAGAATGAACAAGGGGGTTTTGCTTGCCTGGCACTTCTGAAGATAGTATAGCTCTTCATCGGTGTCATCGATCTCATCGTCGGAACCACGTCTACGGAGAGGGAACAATTACCGGTAACAGAGAGGAAACACAATCAATGCAATGCACATTATGATGCATGATCATGACATGGCAACATGCTGGTGTTTTGAGCTAATGCAGCAAGCAACAAAGTTAAATGAAGTTGGTTTGAACCCTAAGTTCAAATCCAAACTCCATATGTGAAATTCAAATGCCATTTATATGATTTGTGCTAAACAGCAGCTATAAGTTGTTCTAACATGCATGAAAATAGTACAGATGGATAGATTGGATTTTTTTGATCATTTTTCATATATAATTTATCTCATTTGGAGTTACGGTTGATTTTATATGATTTTTAGAAGTTTATACTATTTTCTGGAATTTCCTGATTTAAATTTAAATCCAGAAAGAATTAACTGCGTCAGCCTGACGCCAGCGTGACGTCAGCGAGTCAACGGCCAGGTCCAGGTCAAACCTGACGTGCGGGGTCCACAAGTCAGTGACACAGGAACTAATCCCAGTCAAACCCAGCGCTGACTGGGGTTTGACCAGGGGTGGGGCCCACTGTCAGTGGCTGTAGGTTGTTTAGTTTGCCGGGTTAGCTCCTAATGACAGAGCCACGTCGGCTCGCCGGAGTTTGGCCGGCGGCGACCATTCCACCCAGCGGAGCTGCTACTGGGCGCTGCTAGGGGCTGCGTTTAGGTGCGGGGAGACCACCAGAAGGGAGCCCGTGCTCTTCCGCATCCAACGGAGCAGGAAGGAGCGGGCGGGGTGCGCTGTACTCGTCGGAGTCGAGCTCACGGCGGCGGCCGGAGTTCGGGCGAGCTCGGGGTCTGCGCTAGGGAGCACAGCAGAGGGTGCGGATGGGTGCTATGGCCTCCTGGGGGTGCACTGAGCACGGCTGCGTGCTCGGTTGCAGCTCTAGGCAACGGTGGCTACGACGGCGACATGGCCGGCGGTGAAGAGCTCTCGGCTCCGACGGGTATCGGTGTTAGAGGAAGAAAACGAGTCAGGGGAGAGGGGGAAACGACAGAGGAGCTCACGGCGGGTGCAGCGATGGCATCGGCGAGCTCGGGGAGGCACTGGAGCGAGCGGAGCATCGAGGGGGATCTCCGGCGGCCGGCGATGGAAACGAAGACGGTGGCGCTGCTTCAGGCGTCCCGCGGCCGCGTAGCTCGACGAAGAGGTAGCAGGCGATGAGGCGGAGCCGATGGGCTTGGCGGTTGGTCGAGGGACGGCCAGAGAGCACGGTGGCAGTGAGCGGCGGCAACGGCCATGCTCGGGTGTGCGTGAGTGAAAGAGCCAGAGAAGAGGGGGAGTGAGAAAGGGGGTCAGCGGGATCGGGACGACACGGGAAAGTCGTCCACGCGTCCAGGGGATCGTCGGCAAGCAGGAGGTGGCCGAGAACGCACGCGCGCGCGCCACGCTTCCCCTCTGCCTATTGGCAGGAGGAAGAAGACGGCTCTGCCCTCGGTGGGCTGGGCCGCTACAGTGCCAGAACAGGTAGGCCGGCCCAGGTAACTCTCTCTCTGTTTTCTAATTTAAATGGTTTCTGTTTTCTATTTATTCTGTTTTGTTTTGATTTAGTAAAATACTAAACCATTTTATAAAATCCTGGAAATAATTAGGGGTGTTGTCTGAATTATTCCAGTGACCCATAACAATTTCCAACATTTTTGGAGCACCTAAAATATATATAGCATTTAAATAGCTCCAATTCAAATATGTTTGAATTAATTCAAATCCCAAATATGTCCTGAAAAAATGTAAACCGTCTTTGGTAGATGCTTCCACCTCAAACCAGAAATGTTGAACATTTTTAAAGGGCATTTTGAGTTCAATGAAAAAGATTTTATTTTGACCCTAGCCAAATTCATTTGGTGCTAGGGTTTGAGAATCCCCATTTCAAATTTCCATGAAAGTTAAACATGATGCAAGCAAGATGCAAACACTAGGCAGCACCAGAAGCTAGGGATGTGACAACTCACCCCTACTAAACAAGAATCTCGTCCCGAGATTCAAGCGTAGGGTAAGATGGAAGGGGAACACAACTAACACATTCTTCACGGTCCAGGTTGCACTTCATGGGGGCATTGATTCGATCACCATCTTTGTCTCGATGTCTTCCTCTGAGAACTCCAACTAACATGACAAGAAGAGGAAAGGAAAACTCTAGAAGAATTGATGTTCTCGAAGACCGAACAACTTAGGATCAACTCATGGGATGAGACATAGCAGCATCTCTCGAGCTTAGGCACGAAGCATACATTTATAGGAATGGAGTGGAACGGATGATGAAGGTTCACTAGGTAGACAACAAATTCCACACTTAAGAGGGTGGTGAACGGTTGTCAACATAGCGAGGAGTTGAGTTGCCATGATACCTTAACGAGACATCTTAGAGGAGGTGACTCATGGAATCATCCCTTAAGTGGCAAAAAGAATTACCTTTAATTCAAAGATCATTGAAACTCTTTATACCAGCTTAAGGCAAATCACAATCGATCATTTGGAGGAGTTCGATAGAATGACATACTCGGACTAGAATGGATGATGTGGACTACCTTGTTGAAGACAACGCAAGGGATGATTTTGCTTGCGCGTGCTCTCCAGAACTTGAGCATTTCCATATTCATCAAGGTTTTACCAACATCCGTGTCAAGGATCCTGGCAACACAACGTACTACCATGATGAACAACGATGGACGATGCAGATGCAAAGGAAGATAACACCTTCTCAGATTTCACCTTAGCAATGCCAAAGTCGCAAGATCTGGATAATCGACCGAGAGACATTTAGCACTCCGCTTCTAATGTTCTCCTTAATGTGCTAGTGTATCCCATTCATAGATATGGTTTGATATCTAGAACATCAAGTAAAAGGTCGGACTTCGGAAACACCAAATCCATAAGGAACAACTTCTGGAGTAAATCCTACGAAATCCTTATGGGGAGGTGGCCAACTTCCTCAATCAAGATACTACAACAATGGGTCTTCCGGTTGGGTGTGTTGGCCACGACATCCACTTTACCGGGTTACAAGAGACCAATATTATAGCTCTTGGGAACGTTCCAACCATCATATCTGCCTGAGATTCAGATCTGGTTGGTGTCAAAACAATCCAGACTCATCGAGTCTAGGAAGAAAAATGAAAGTTTGCAACACAAATCGACGACATGACATTGCGAGATTCTCGGGAAATGAACTACGATAGCAAGCTCCAAAACATGAGCTGGTTCTGCTACACACATGTGAACACGTTGTCCCAGACAAAACATGATCACATGGTAGTCTTACAATAAAACACTACCGAGTTCCAGTGGGGAACCATCAATAAGGATATCGAAGTCTTGTGCATGAACTAGTATTCGCACATCAACTCCTTTTCCTTGAACAAATCAATCAGTGGCTTGGTGTGCTACGGAATACATATGGAGTGGAGGTAATTAATCTACCAAACCACAGTATACTTTGCACATGCATGACTGACTTGGGACGATTCCAGAGGAAACAAAACAAACCTTTCTCAAACCCACGGCGGCAACTTGCACCAAATGCACATGAATTAGATGAAGTCACTTCTTCCATACAAGCATAGGCTTCATGAACGGAACACAAAGGCATTGCTTACAAAGTTTCCAACACTAGCTGGATGTTCAACACAAATCATGGAGGAGACAAAATGTTGCTGATGGGCTCAACAACAACTCATCGGAATTTCCATATCACTGGACTTCCACCGTTATGTGAACAATGTGATAGTATTGGTCAGACCAAAGGATGTAATGGTGTATGCTCGAGGAATCAACCACGAGTAAGACAACATTACGAATATCGTTGGTTCTGATTTGATTTGAGGATAGCCCACACTCAAATCAAAGTTTGACAAGACAACAGATCCAACAACTGATCACGAGGACCAATCGATGAGAATATCATCTTTGTTCAACACACACACACTCAAGGATATCCCTTTGGAATGAACTGAGTCGGACAAGCTTTTATCTTCCAACTCTCCAAGTTGTTGTTTAGCTTATCCAACTAGCTCAGGGTATCCAACACGGATTCTTGGAGAAGGGGTGGTTACAAGGAACCAACTTGATCACAAACTCAACATAGCGGTCAGGTAACAACCTGGTGATACTTCTGAGAAGATAATCGGAAAATCACGAACCACCGACATGCTATTATGTTCGAGAACAATCTTGCTTTTCAGGGCAAGACGAGATGATCAAATAAGCAAGGGATTGGCATAGCCCTAACTCATTGATCGAAAGGTGCACCGAAAATAAGGACTAGGTAGCACAATCTATCTTAGAATGATGATTCAAGAACCAACACGCTAAGAATGAAATTATTGTCCTTTAACTACCAAGCAACAAGGTTGCTAGGAGTATTGATTTCACACATCACGATTCACTTGTCGACATTCCAGTTGCAACAACACGGGAACCGAGAAATGAATAATGATGGAGAGAGTATCACTACGTCAAGAATTCATGAGAGATGCTGCAATTCCTATGACAATCCTGACATAAAGGGGGTAATATTCCGAGGTAGAACAGAACAAAAGCTGGATTGGCTTTTTGATCTGCGGAATACAACTACTTTGACCAGTCCAAGAAATGGATGAGGTGCTGGAGTTTGTTTCTCCTAGTCATTCCGGAATAGAATGGCTCGATGGACCACAAGAATAATAGGCATCGATAACACGAATGCACGCCATAAACTTGGCTATCAAATGATAGACAAGGATTGGAATACAACTACAGAGGGACAACTCAAAGGAACATATATCTTTCTGAGTTGTGGATGCATAGGTTAGTATGTCGAACAAGTTCAACATATTTCTTCCGGATAACCCATGCTGAAGAGGGAGGACTGGCAGAATCACAACATAGAACCGAGAACTCATCAAGAGCACTCTGGTTGTGATCGTTCAGTTCAACGAGGAACTTCTGCCATAAGTAGTTCATGGTATTTGGAAGAAGGAGATACCACGGACCTCGAGGACTATTGCAAAGGTTACTAATATCCTAAAGGTACGAGCAACACTATCAACACAAGATAAGTAGAGTGAATCTTGGGTCAAGAACCCCGGAATAGAATGCCTACTAACTAAGTGGCATCACGGGATGCTTTCGAGAATGATGGCCAGAATCATCACACTGGGAATACAAGCATTGCTAGATTACTAGGTGACTACCTAAGACACCTAGGGTCATAATAATGGCTTCAACATATACGCCGAGATAACATAGTACCTCAACTCACCGATTAGTGTGATTAATCTGGCCCAAAGGACATCGGAACGGGAGGAAGGGATTTTGCAAATGCTTCAGACTATTTAGAAACCTGGGATGACTCGGACAGCATAACGGCTGTAAATGCTCAAAAAGATTTGGGACATGCTACAAAAATGGTGGCACAACCACTCAGAAGCATAATATCAAGGTTTCGAGACCAACTATGAACACATAGTGGTATTAGAAACTAAACTAGGGCTTAAATCCAACAATCTTACAAGTCTACGGATTAGTAACACGTGATCCTAATAGAAGATGAGAAGCCTAGTTTCTTAACCCCGTAGGAAAGATATGATGACTCGGATCAGAAGGGATAGGGTATAAGGAGTAAAAAGAGCCTTACATTCCATCCCACAATCAATTCCCTTATATAACTAAAGAATTTCTAGACTCAACTTCGACCAGTTTGGCTTGGTAATCCTACAGACAGTCAAGCTCTGATACCAAAGCTGTCAGGACCCCGACTCAATGCCACACCGATCTAGCATGTAACACATCATATCACTTTGCGGCCTCACGCACGGTATTCCCACGGGTGCCACCTTACCTGGCCCGGGACCGTTTGCGCCTTTTGGCTCACGTATATGATAGTGCCGCTAGCATCCATATGACAAAGAACCCGGGCTGACATGGCTAGTCGTGAACCCAAAGTGGCACTAACTTACAGGGACAGGCATCCATGACCCAACATCGAACGTGTCGGTCATCAGCGAGTGAATCCAGGCTGTAGCACTGGGCTAGCAGGACTCTGGTGAACCGGGCTGTAGCGGGCTCACAGGACTCCGGTATTCATCGCGTGACATTTCCCCGAAGGGACAGACATAGGAACGAAGAAGGACACATGCCGGCCAGCCTAAGTGTTCTGGAGCAGTAGCAAGCTACCATGGCTCAGTGGAAACACTAGGAGACATTTCCCGGTAAGAGAGGCTACTAAGGATAAACAACTAGATAGTCAGATCCCACACATACCAAGCATTTCAATAACATACACACAATATGCTCGATATGTGCAAATACAACATGGCATCACAACATGACTCTACAACTCAAGTATTTAATTCAATAGGCTCCGAGGAGCGAGATATTACAATCATGGGTCTCATGACCCAACAATCAGAGCATACAAGTCAAAGCACAAGCGGAAGCTTAACATGTCTGAGTACAGACATCTACAAATGAAAAAGGCTGAGAAGCCTGACTATCTACCAGATCCTGCCGAGGGCACCAGATCGTAGCTGAGGTAACAAGCTAAACGTCGAAGTCCACACGGAACTACTAGCGAGACTGAAGTCTCTCTGCAAAAAACATAAATTAAGCAACGTGAGTACAAATGTACCCAGCAAGACTTACATCAGATCTAACTACATATGCATCATTATCAACAAGGGGATGGTGGGGTTTAACTGCAGCAAGCCAGCTTTGACTTGGTGGCTATCCTGAACTACGACTGGAAGTAACTCTTTTGAGGTGGCGCACACGAGTCCACATATTCACCATATCAATACACCACTATGGATCCGCTCCCGTCTCCCTACGAGAACGCCATCCATAGCACTCACGCTTATCTTGTGTATTTTAGAGTATCCCCTTTCACTTGTCTATGAACTGTACAGGCAACCCAGAAGTCCTTTTCCGCGGACACGGCTATTCGAATAGATAATGTTAACCCTGTAGGGGTGTACTTCTTCACACACGCTCTCACCACCTACCGCCGTTTACACGACATGTACTCGGCAACCTTCAAGCGGAAGCCTAGCGAGGGTGTCGGCCATGACCTGACTAACAACACAAGTCTCTCGTCTAGGTTTATCGCCTATTCGGGTTCCACCCGCAAGGAGATCCGGCCGGGGTGTCGCTCACGGCCCCAAACGATGTGTGCAGGGTTCCCAAGTCCACCATCCGGGTGCCACTTGGTACACCGGGCCACTGTGCCTAGTCTGTCCCAAGCCCACCTGTACCGGGTGCCACTTGGTAGACTACTAACACTACCTACAAACACCAGAAACTAGTTGCAACTCCTGGACAGAGATCAAGTTGATTAATAAGTCGAGAGAGCTTGGAGCGCCCGGAGCCCAATGTGTGGTAGTAACTGATCATGAATCACAAACACAGAACTCAGTTCCTGAGGACGGTTGCAATGAGACAACCCACCATGTACTCCTACATGGCCTCTCACCGCTACCTTTACCAAATCGTGTTCACACACTTAGCTCTCAACAGTAGGACATGTTCACCACATTCCAATTCATCCCCGATGAATCAGACCTGACACAACTCTAACCAATAGCAGGCATGACAAACAAGCATGAATGAGTAGGCACATCAGGGCTCAAACAACTCCTACTCATGCTAGTGGGTTTCATCTATTTACTGTGGCAATGACAGGTCATGCAGAGGATAAAGGGGTTCAGCTACCGCAGCAAGTAACAGATGAATCGTTGTTGTCCTAATGCAATAAAAGAGAGCAGGAGCGAGAGGGTGGGATTGTATCGGAATGAACAAGGGGGTTTTGCTTGCCTGGCACTTCTGAAGATAGTATAGCTCTTCATCGGTGTCATCGATCTCATTGTCGGAACCGCGTCTACGGAGAGGGAACAATTACCGGCAACAGAGAGGAAACACAATCAATGCAATGCACATTATGATGCATGATCATGACATGGCAACATGCTGGTGTTTTGAGCTAATGCAGCTAGCAACAAAGTTAAATGAAGTTGGTTTGAACCCTAAGTTCAAATCCAAACTCCATATGTGAAATTCAAATGCCATTTATATGATTTGTGCTAAACAGCAGCTATAAGTTGTTCTAACATGCATGAAAATAGTAAAGATGGATAGATTGGATTTTTCTGATCATTTTTCATATATAATTTATCTCATTTGGAGTTACGGTTGATTTTATATGATTTTTAGAAGTTTATACTATTTTCTGGAATTTCCTGATTTAAATTTAAATCCAGAAAGAATTAACTGCGTCAGCCTGACGCCAGCGTGACGTCAGCGAGTCAACAGCCAGGTCCAGGTCAAACCCGACATGCGGGGTCCACACATCAGTGACACAGGAACTAATTCCGGTCAAACCCAGCGCTGACTGGGGTTTGACCAGGGGTGGGGCCCATTGTCAGTGGCTGTAGGTTGTTTAGTTAGCTGGGTTAGCTCCTAATGACGAAGCCACGTCGGCTCGCCGGAGTTTGGCCGGCGGCGACCATTCCGCGCGGCGGAGCTGCTACTAGGCGGCGCTAGGGGCTGCGTTTAGGTGTGGGGAGACCACCAAAAGGGAGCCCGTGCTCTTCCGCATCCAACGGAGGAGGAAGGAGCGGGCGGGGTGCACTGTACTCGTCGGAGTCGAGCTCACGGCGGCGGCCAGAGTTCGGGCGAGCTCGGGGTCTGCATTAGGGAGCACAGCAGAGGGTGCGGATGGGTGCTATGGCCTCCTGGGGGTGCACTGAGCACGACTGCGTGCTCGGTTGCAGCTCTAGGCAATGGTGGCTATGGCGGCGACATGGCCGGCGGCGAAGAGCTCTCGGCTCCGACGGGTATTGGTGTTAGAGGAAGAAAACAAGTTAGGGGAGAGGGGGAAATGACAGAGGAGCTCACGGCGGGTGCAGCGATGGCATCGGCGAGCTCGGGGAGGCACCGGAGCGAGCGGAGCATCGAGGGGGATCTGCGGCGGCCGGTGATGGAAACGAAGACGGTGGCGCTGCTTCAGGCGTCCCGCGGCCGCGTAGCTCGACGAAGAGGTAGCAGGCGATGAGGCGGAGCCGATGGGCTTGGCGGTTGGTCGAGGGACGGCCAGAGAGCACGGTGGCAGTGAGCGGCGGCAACGGCCGTGCTCGGGTGTGCGTGAGTGAAAGAGCCAGAGAAGACGGAGAGTGAGCGAGGGGGTTAGCGGGATCGGGACGACACGGGAAAGTCGTCCACGCGTCCAGGGGATCATCGGCAAGCAGGAGGTGGCCGGGAACGCACGCGCGCGCGCCACGCTTCCCCTCTGCCTACTGGCAGGAGGAAGAAGACGGCTCTGCCCTCGGTGGGCTGGGCCGCTACAGTGCCAGAACAGGTAGGCTGGCCCAGGTAACTCTCTCTGTTTTCTAATTTAAATGGTTTCTGTTTTCTATTTATTCTGTTTTGTTTTGATTTAGTAAAATACTAAACCATTTTATAAAATCCTGGAAATAATTAGGGGTGCTGTCTGAATTATTCCAGTGAACCATAACAATTTCCAACATTTTTGGAGCACCTAAAATATATATAGCATTTAAATAGCTCCAATTCAAATATGTTTGAATTAATTCAAAGCCCAATTATGTCCTGAAAAAATGTAAACCATCTTTGGTAGATGCTTCCACCTCAAACCAGAAATGTTGAACATTTTTAAAGGGCATTTTGAGTTCAATGAAAAAGATTTTATTTTGACCCTAGCCGAATTCATTTGGTGCTAGGGTTTGAGAATCCCCATTTCAAATTTCCATGAAAGTTAAACATGATGCAAGCAAGATGCAAACACTAGGCAGCACCAGAAGCTAGGGATGTGACAGAGGTCATCCATGTGACAGTGTTATCAGGAGCAAAGTAACATGTGACATAAAACTGATGGATGGCAGCGTGGTTAAAATCATGTTGAAAGGCGAATGGAGCAACTAGGTTGGACGACTCAATGAGCTCAATGGCTCCAGGATATTTCTCCGGATGAGTGCGAATGTGCTCAAGATCAATGCAAACATGAAGTGCCAAGCCCTTAGGGATGACAATCGTGGTGAAGATGTCGACTTGGACATTTGTGCGAAAGCGACTATCCTGAGAATCCCTAACAATGGTAAATTGATCTACATCATGACACAATTTAAGATATGAAGTTTTTGGCACCTCGTTGAAACGCTTAATATGATGACCGAGTGGCAGTGGAGGCTCAATGGAGATGTGGCGAGCATCACCGTGGGGTTGCACCGGAGGAGGAGGAGGGTGAAAGGTTGGACGGGGAGCCGCAGATCCGCGGCGGAGAGAAGCCCCGGCGAGGGGCACGGCGGCGGGAGGCCGCGGTGAGTGGTCGAACGGTAGGAGCGGCGGCGGCGGTGGGGAAACTAGCGGATAGGATGTGGTAGTTGAGAAACCCTACGGCGCAGTTTATACAGTGGCCAGTAAAAACGTCCGGACGTCCGGAGCCTACGGACGACCGGAGTCAAATATGCGTCGGGACGTCCGGGAGCGTACGGACGACCGGAGTCGGAATCAACAGAAAGTAGAGGATGGCAGAGATGATTCTGCGGACGACCGACGGCTTCGGACGACCGGACAAATTGTAACAGAAAGGTTATTACGGACGTCCGGAGTCTTACGGACGTCCGGAGTTTCGTTGTCTAGGCCAACTAAGGGAACCAGAGTGGATTTTACGGACGTCTGGAGAGACCGGACGACCGGTCGATGGCAGTCAGAGAAGAATTCATGGACGTCCGGATGCCTACGGACGACCAGTAGTGAAAAACCACACAGACGGCTGGAAACTACGGACGTCCGATGCCAAAAGTTTTGGTAGGAGGCAAATGGTGCAAGTGCTGATCATGATGAGGAGAAGGCAATTTTCATCCACAGTAAAATTTTACTTCTGTAGTAGCTAATACTCTACCTCACTCAATCATAGTCATATACTACAAGTGATGGCTACTGCCACAATGTCTGAGTAGTCATGACATGCCACGGAAAGATTTGAACTTTGAGTGCATAGTCACTACTCCATCATGTTAAAGCACCATAGAGCTAGACCCATGGATACTTTGAGAGTGTTGGTTCTTTTTATGCATTGAGTAGGGCGAGAACATTCATGAATTGAATGTCTCCCCCTAAGTATATGCCTACATCATGACAAGACATTAGATTCATGCATGAATGAGTACTAGATTTCACATAATGTTGTCAAGCTCCAAGATACCAAGTTCACGCCTAAGTCGACAGAACCTTGCTTCATCTAAAGGTTTGGTGAAGATATCTGCTAGTTGAAAATCTGTGCCAATGTGGTCAATGTGAATATCACCCTTTTCAACATGATCTCTGAAGAAATGATACCTAATATCAATGTGTTTGGTGCAGAGATGATCTTTGGGGTTCTCAGCAATATTGATGGCACTTTCATTATCACACAGAAGAGGCACATTTCTATAGGTGATACCGTAATCCTTCAAAGTTTGCCTCATGCATAACAACTGAGTTGCACAACTAGCGGCAGCAATGTATTCAGCTTCCGCGGTAGAGAGAGCAATACAATTTTGTTTCTTCGAGGACCAACTCACCAAGGATCGTCCAAGAAACTGACATGCACCGGATGTGGACTTACGATCCACTTTGTCTCCAGCCCAATCCACATCCGTGTACCCAATGAGATCAAACTTAGCATCCTTGGGGTACCAGAGGCCCAACTTTGGGGTGTGAACAAGGTATCTAAGAATATGCTTAACCGCCTTATGATGACTTTCCATAGGGAAAGCTTGAAATCTAGCACACATGCATACACTGAACATGATGTCTGGTCTAGATGCACAAAGATAAAGCAATGAACCAATCATAGAGCGGTAAGTAGATGGGTCGAAAGGAGTACCATTTGTGTCTTCAGTGAGAGTAATTTTGGTTGGCATGGGTGTCTTGCATGGTCTAGCATCAGACATACCAAACTTTTCTAAAATGTCCTTGAGGTACTTTGCTTGAGATAAGAAAATTCCTTCTTGAAATTGTTGAATTTGAAATCCGAGAAAAAAACTTCAAATCCGTATTGAGTGACATTTCAAAATTCTTGGTCATTGAAGCCGCAAACTTCTTGCACAAATGAATGTTAGGAGAACCAAAAATGATGTCATATACATAGATTTGGCATAGGATCAAATCACCCTTGTCCCTCTTAGTAAAAAGAGTGGGATCGATCACCCCTCTCACAAAACCATCATCGAGTAAAAACTTCTTCAGATGATCATACCAAGCACGAGGTGCTTGTTTGAGGCCATACAAAGCCTTATGAAGTTTAAACACATAGTCTTTGTGAAAGGGATCAATGAACCCGGGTGGTTGTGACACATATACTTCTTCTTGTAGAGGACCGTTAAGGAAAGCACTCTTCACATCCATTTGATGTAATGTAAAACCATTGAAAGCGGCATAAGCAAGTAAGATGCGAATGGATTCAAGACGGGCAACAGGGCAAAAGGTCTCACCAAAGTCCAAACCTTCAACTTGTGAGTACCCTTGTGCCACTAACCTTGCCTTGTTGCGGATGATTACACCATTTTCATCTTGCTTGTTCTTGAAAATCCATTTTGTTCCAATGATGTTGTGCTCGGTAGATGGCCTCTTGACTAATGACCACACTTGGTTGCGTTCAAAACTGTTCAACTCTTCTGGCATAGCAACAAGCCAATCGTTGTCCATCAATGCCTCTTGTACCTTGAGTGGCTCAATACTAGACACAAACGAGAAGTGAGCACAAAAGTTTGTCAAATGTTTGCGAGTGACTCTACCTTCCGAGATGCCGATGAGGATTTTGTCAACATCAACACGACCGGCCACTCGAGGCATGATGGAGGTGAGGGTTTCACGAGGTTCAACTTCATGTCCATCATCCACATCTTCAACATATGGATCATTCACGTGTGGAGGAAGATCTTCTTGTTCATGTTGCATTTGTTGTGGTTCATCATCAATGATTGGACTTTCTTGTTCTTGCTCTTGATGATGATCTTGTTCTTGATGATTATCATTAAGAGAGACTTGATCATCCTCTTCAACTTGGGCTAAGGGTATCGGTTGAACAATAGGAGCTTGTGGTGGTATGGATGTTGAAGTTGTTTGACAATGTGTGAGACCTCCATCTTCTTCTTGATCATCATGAGGTTCTTGTTCCATAGGAAGAAGTGCACCAACACCCATGGTCAGAATGTCTTGAGAAGAATCTTCTTCACCTACATCACTTAGATCAACTTGCTCCCCATGGGAGCCATTAAATTCATCAAACACCACGTCACACGTTTCTACAACACATCCATTGGATTTGTTGTAGACTCTATAGGCATGAGAGTTTGATCCATAAACAACAAATATACCCTCAATTGTTTTGGATTGAAATTTTCCTAACCGTTCCCTTTTGTTGAGAATGAAACATTTGCACCCAAATACACGAAAGTACTTGAAATTTGGCTTGTTTCCAGTTAGCAGCTCATATGGAGTCTTTTCCAATATAGTACGGAGGAAGAGCCGGTTTGATGCATGGCATGCGGTATTGATAGCTTCGGCCCAAAAACTATGTGGTGACTTGTATTCATCCAACATGGACCTTGCCAGCTCTACAAGTGTACGGTTCTTCCTTTCGGCTATGCCATTTTGCTGAGGAGTGTATGGAGCTGAGTATTGATGCTCAATCCCTTCATCACTAAGAAATTCTTCCAAGGTATAGTTCTTGAACTCAGAGCCATTGTCACTTCTTATTGCCCGGATTTCTTTGTCAAACTTGCGTTGGGCTTGCTTGGCAAAATCAATGAAGGTGGTCTTCGTTTCGTCCTTGGACTTGAGGAAGAACACCCACGTATATCTTGAGTAATCATCAACAATGACAAGGCCATACTTTTTCCCACCAAGACTATCCCATGAAGGAGGCCCAAAAAGATCCACATGAAGGAGCTCCAGGGGCCTTGAAGTAGATACTATGTTCTTGGGTGGGTGCTTTGATTGATGTTGCTTCCCGGCTATGCATGCACTACACACATGATCTTTCTCAAAAGAGACATTGGTTAGTCCAAGGATGTGATTCCCCTTTAAGAGATCTTGAAGATTTCTCATGCCGACATGGGCTAGCCGGCGATGCCATAGCCACCCCTTGTCAGCCTTGGCCATTAGACAAGTTGCATGGAATGTGCTCTTTTTCGAGAAATCAACCGTGTAAAGGTTGCCATCCAACTCACCAACAAAAGCCACTTCGAGAGTATCTCTCTTAAAGACTTTCACATCCGTTAGTCCAAAGAGTGTATCATAACCAATAGAAGCCAATTGGCGAACAGAAAGCAAGTGGTATTTAAGGGATTGGACAAGCATGACATTTGCAAGAGACTTGTCATTGGTGATAGCCACCTTGCCCAACCCAAGTACCTGTCCTTTTGAACCTCCACCAAACATAATGCTCATAAATGGTTGAATAGCTTCCATGAAGTCGTAGAGCAATTTGCTATCTCCGGTCATATGATTGGTATATCCACTATCAATCACCCATTTTACTCCACCGGAGAAGGCAACCTACACACAGTTATTACTTGGTTAGAGGCACCCATTTTGCAATGGGACCTCTCAAGTTAGTCATAAGGGTCTTAGGACCCAAATAGCATAAAACCGAAATGCATTTCGAGGACCAACAAACTTTGCATAAACTTCTCCATCCTTAGTCTTATGAAGTACATAGGATGGAGGCATGAACTCTTTTGGCTTGTTGAGAGTGGGCATGTCCCTTGTGGCCTTCCCACTCACAACCTTACCTTTCTCCTTGTGCCCTTCTCTTACAAATGTTTCTTTTAGAGGAGTTGTGCACTTTTGAGAGGATGTCTTCTTCTTGCTTGTGCTCGGGTCAAACCCAAGTCCCTCTTTGGCAAACACCTCATTGTGTTGGCTCAAAATCTCATCAAGATTCTTTTGCCCTTGAGCACATGTCATGAGACCTTTCTCAATTTGAGCCTTGAGAAAACGATTTTCCTCAAGAATAGATGCTAGATCACTACTAGAGTTAGTAGTACAAGCATCAACATTTATAATAGGGGAAGAGTAAGCCTTGGCTAGAGTTTCAAGATAAGTAAGTTTGAGCATCTCAAAACTCTTTCTAAGAACGGTGAGCTCTCCTTCCTTAGTCTTGAGAGACACGGATAGACGCTCACAATCCTTAGATAGAGAAGTATGAGACTTCACAAGCTTACTTTTATCATTCATTAACTCTTCGCAAGAGTCAATAGCCTTTTTCAAGGAGGCAAGATCATTAGTGTGAACATCAATATTTGCACCAATTTTTAAGCATAGTTCATCATTTCGTGCTTCCTCATATTGGAATTTCCGCTCAAGGATTTCACACTTTTCCTTTTCCTCGGTGACGAGGGTTTCGAGTTCCTTAATGGTGATGGTGTGCTTACTCACCATCTCCATAAGCATACGAAACATAGTAAGTTTCTTTCCTTTGAGGGAGCACATGAATTTATTAAGTTTAGCAATCATAGGATCATCTAGATCATCATCCTCATAGCTATCCTCCGCATCAAGATACTCATCACTAGGAGTAGAAGGTGTGAATAGAGGAGGATTTGATTATGGAGTTACCTTGACCTTGTCAGAGGAGCTTTGGTCCTCTCCTTCTTCAACCATGGCCTTTGCCATTAGGCACTTGTGAGCGTTGCCCTTGTAATCTTTCATGTAGTTGTAGGTGACCACATCACCACTCTTGTTTACTAACCTCAGCGTGTTTTGAGAGTCTTGAGCAACTCCGGCAACACCACTAACATCATCCGGATCAGATTCTTCTTGAGCAACCATTGCCTTTCCATCTTTCTTCTTGAGCTTGGAGTTCAAAGGATTTGGCAACTTCTTCTTGGGAAAGGTCTTGGGAAACCTTCGTTTATCTTCTCTCTTCTCATAAGGGCACTCATTGGAGAAGTGGTTGGTTTCTTCACAGTTGTAGTATTTTCTTACTTTCTTCTTTTGAAACCTTCCCTTGAATTTTCCTGCGCTAAACTTCTTGACAAAAAGAGCCATGTCTTCATATGAAGAGCCCTCGTCGGATTCAATCTCATCACCATCTTCATCATCATTATCTTCTTCTTCTTCTTCTTCACTTTGTTCATCTTCACATACATGCTTGGCCTTCAATGCAAGATTGATCTTTGATGATGGGGAACCATGCATGGCAAGATGCTTTGTGGCATTAGCCTTTGACTCTTCAAATAGTTGAAAGGTGGATACGATGTCATCTGTAGTCATTTCCTTGAAGGTATGATGTTGTCTTATGTCCCACACCATTTGATGGTGATATGGAGCAAGAGCATGAAGCAACTTATCCACAAGGAACCTCTTAGTCATGTTGAATCCATCTTGTGTCTTGTCACACTCACATGACTCAATATCGGCCGTGAGAGTCATGAGACGCTCATGGAGTTGATTGGGGGTTTCACCTTTCTCCATACAAAATTTTTGCAATTGCCCTTTGGCAATTTCATATTGAGCACTCCGGAGGGTAGAAGTGCCAGTCTTGGATCGTATAACACTTTCCCATAGTTCCTTGGCACTTGTGATGTGTATGAACGGTCTCCTTTGCTTTTCATCCATGCCTCTCCTTATACACATGATTGCAGTGTCATTGAGGTTCTTGTCATATACTTCTCTTGGTGTGGGGTTCTTTGGATCAACCACATGATAGCCATACTCCAAGATCTCCAGCATCTCATCGTTTCCATGTCGAAGATGATCCTGCATAGCAACTCTCCACAAAGCAAAATCGGAAGTGGCACTAAGTAAAGGAGGTTTGCCTTGAGGGTTATATCTTGGTTTCTCAACCTGAGGTCTTGCATAAAGCCAAGGAACACTGACGTGTTCATTGCTAGAAGGTTGTTCACCAAGTGATGGAGTAGGCACAGTTGGCCTCGAAGCAGTACCACCCGAGAGTGGCGCAAGCACCATGGACAACGTGGCTAATCTCATTTGGACCAAGGCCTCAAGAGAAGCATCATGCTCCTATTTTTGCTTAGCAAGGGCCCGTTCTAGATCCTCAGACGTAAAGGACTTGACTTCAGAGGAAGCCTCGCCTTTATCCTTAGGATCTACAACCAGGGGAGTCCCATCCGGGTTCATCTCGCTCTAGGGTGGTTAAGCCACAAGAATAGAGCACGAGGCTCTGATACCAATTGAAAGGATCGAGATGGACCTAGAGGGGGGGGGTGAATAGGTACAATCACAAATTTTAATTATTACTAAGCAATTTTAGGCAATAATGCGGAAAATGAAAGTGAGCCTAACAATTGCAAGTATGATACCAATGAGCTAAGCAAGATAATCAAGTGACACAAATATATGAGTAAGCAAGCACAAGATGAGATAGGTAAGTGCTAAGTGACAAGTAACCACAAGTAGAGAGTTAGGGTTAGGAATAACCGCAACTCCGAGAGATGAGGATGTAAGCCGATGTTCACTTCCTTGGAGGGAAGCTACGTCACCGTTTAGAGAGGTGGATGTTACCACGAAGGCACACCAACGCCACGAAGGCTCACCCTATTCTCTCCTTGAGACAACACCACGAAGGCGTTTCTCAACCACTAGTGGTAGACCTTGGGGTGGTCTCCAAACCCTCACAAACTTTTCCGAGGGTAATCAGAAAGTTCGATTCCTCTCCGAATGACAACTACCGCCTAGGAGTCTCCAACCTCCAAGAGTAACAAGAACGATGGGAACAGCTCAAAACTTGCTCAAGTCACGAATTCCTTTGGTGCAAAGAAGGGGAAGGAGTGGATCTATCACTTGATTGGAGAACTTCTCTCAAATGCTCCTAGAACACTTGTGAATCTAGGATTTGGGGTGGATGAATGAGAGAGAGAGTGAGGAGTGTTCTTGATGATCTCAAAGTGAATGGTCAACCTTATCCCGTGGAAGAGAAAGGTATATATATAGGTGGTGGGTAGAACTGACCGTTTGGGGTACAGGAGGGGCCGGACGTCCGGAGAACGTCGGACGTCTGGAGGCACAAATAGGTCCGGATGTCCGACAGCCATCGGACGACCGGCCGCTGTGAAAAGTGTGACCCACAATCCAGTGTACAGGAGCACGGACGACCGCAGGGTCCGGACGTCCGTAAAAATGTTTCTGTTGTGAAAGTGTCGGACGTCCGGAGAGTTTCGGACATCCGTAGAAATGCTTCTGTTGTGGAATGCCGGACATCCGGAAGTGGCCGGACGTCCGGGCAATCAAGAAGGACCGGACGTCCGTAGAACACTGGACGTCCGAAGGCAAGGTATAGAAATAGTATCTTTTGAGCAAGTTTTTCACTAGATCCATCGATCCCCTCTTAATAGTGCGGGATCCCTATACTCAAGAACAAACCATAAATGAAGTCAACATCTTGTATCTCCATTCTTGAGTTATATGCCTTTTGTCCCTAGTCATGATCCATGCACATGGTCTTTGGAACATAATCCTGAGATATACTTGATAAACATGATTAGTCCCGAGCATATGTGTTGTCATCAACATCAAAATATGATTAAAGGCATGATTGCACTTTCAGCAACACCAGAGTCAGACTCCTCCTCAGACTCCATCTCTGCCTCCTCAGAAGCAGACTCCTCCTGTGAATCCATTTCCTTGCCAACAAAAGCACGAGCCTTGCCAGATGAGCTCTTCTTGTGTGATGAAGACTCGGAAGAAGACTTGGAAGAAGACTTTGAGGATTTCTTCTTCTTCTTCTTGTCATCAGAATCATATTCTTTGCTCTTCTTCTTCTTCTTCTTCACATTGTCCCACTGTGGACACTCAAAGATGTAGTGACCAGGTTTCTTGCACTTGTGGAAGGTTCTCTTCTTGTGGTCATAGGTAGAAGCTTCATCATTCCTTGAGCTGGATCGTGAAGACTTCCTGAAGCCTTTCTTATTGGTGAATTTCTGGAACTTCTTCACAAGCATATCAAGCTCCTTTCCAATGTCTTCAGGATCACCAGAACTGCAGTCAGATTCTTCTTCAGATGAGGAAGCAACAACCTTTGCCTTCAAAGCGCGAGTTCAGCCATAGTTGGGGCCATAGATATCTCGTTTCTCAGATAGCTGGTACTCATGTGTGTTGACCCTCTCAAGTATGTCAGACGGATCGAGAGTCTTGAAGTCAGGGCGTTCTTGTATCATCAGGGCTAAGGTGTCAAATGAGCTGTCAAGAGATCTTAGTAGTGTCTTCACTATTTCATGCTTGGTAATCTCAGTGGCGCCGAGTGCTTGGAGCTCATTTGTGATATCAGTGAGGTGATCAAATGTGAGCTGGACGTTCTGATTGTCATGTCTCTTGAAGTGGTTTAAGAGGCTGCGGAGAGTACTGATCCGTTAATCTCGCTGAGTTGAGACGCCTTCATTGACCTTGGAGAGCCAGTGCCAGACTAGCTTCGATGTTTCCAGAGCACTCACACGGCCATAGTGTCCTTTGGTCAGATGACCACAAATGATGTTCTTGGCAGTAGAGTCCAGTTGAATGAACTTCTTGACATCAGCAGGGGTGACACCTTCACCAGTCTTGGGAACGCGGTTCTTGACGACATACCATAGATCGGCATCAATGGCTTCAAGATGCATGCACATCCTATTCTTCCAGTAGGGATATTCAGTGCCACCGAAGATGGGGCACGCGACGGAGACTTTGATTATCCCTGCAGTCGACATAGCTAAAACTCTAGGTGGTTAAACCGAATCACACAGAACAAGGGAGTACCTTGCTCTGATACCAATTGAAAGGGCTAGTTATCAACTAGAGGGGGAGGGTGAACAGGCGATTTTTATGAAAGTCTTCAAAATGTGGGAGTTTCAAAGACAAACAATAGAAATGACACTATTCATATGTAGCAGAAGGTAGAATACACTAGACAAGCCATAGTCAAGTATTCAATTAAGTGAAAGGACGAAGACTATCAGCAGCTAGGCAGTATGGATCAAGATGGAAGATAGTATGAAGCCAATCAGAATAAGTAGTCACACAGTGAAGTCAAACAGATAATGCAAGCAGCAAATGACTTCACGACGACAAACTGTAAGTAAAGATAAGTGAGAGATGGAACCAGTAGCTTCAGGAGGACAAAGATTTGTTCGACCAGTTCCAGTTGCTGTGACAACTGTACGTCTAGTTAGGGAGGCTGAGATTCAACTCAGAAGACCTCGTCTTCACCTTATTCCCCTTGAGCTAAGGACACCTAGTCCCCGCCCAATCACTCTGGTAAGTCTTGAAGGTAGACTTCCAAACCTTCACAGACTTCGTTCACCGGCAATCCACAATGACTCTTGGATGCTCAGAACGTGACACCTAACCGGCTGGAGGATTCACAGTCCTCAAGTGTAACAAGTCTTCAGCTCACGCGGACAGAAAGACTTCAGTGATGCCAAACTCTCTTTGGGCTCTGGGTGGTTTGGGCTTTGTCCTTGCAAGGATTCTCTCTCGAAAGCTTCGGCAGTGGGTTGCTCTCAAACGACAAAAGCCGTGTACTAACTCTGAGCAACCACCAATTTATGGTGTAGGGGGTGGGCTATTTATAGCCACTGGGCAACCTGACCTGATTTGTCCGAAATGACCCTGGCTCACTAAGGAACCGACACGTGTCGCAACGGTCAGATTTCAAACATGCGTGGCAGATTGACTTGGGCTACAAGTAAAGCTGACTCATCCGACTCTGGATAAGATTTGCTCTCATTGTCTTCACTCGAAGACATAGGATTTGGTTGAGCATCACTTCAGTCACTCTGACTTTGTTCACTTGGACCCCACTTAACAGTGAGGTGGTTCATATGACTCAACAAAGAAGAAAAGGAAACAACGAAACAACTAAGTCTTCGCGCTCCATAGTCTTCACTCGATGTCTTCTCATGTCATAGTCTTCAACGTGAATAGCTTCACAGACCACCATTGTCTTCAATGTCTTCACACATTTTTAGGGGTCATCTCCGGTAGGTAAACCGAATCAATGAGGGACTACTACGTGTGTTATCCTGTGATTCTCACAAACACATTAGTCCCTCAACCAGATTTGTCGTCAATACTCCAAAACTAACTAGGGGTGGCACTAGATGCACTTACAGTCCTTCATGGACGTAAGCCATGGTGGAATAGACAATGTTGCTTCTTCGTGGACCCTTCGTGGGTGGAGCCCTCCGTGGACTCGTGCAACAGTTGCCCTTTGTGGGTTGAAGTCTCGATCAACGTGGACGTAAGATAGCACCACCTGTCGGAACCACACAAAAAATCACCTTGTCTTCATTGTGTTTGATTTCTCCAATCTCTGCTTTACGTTCATATGCAAAGTATTTACTTTCCGCTGCACTACTCTTAGACTTTCATGTGTAGGGTGTTGCTTGACTTGGTAGAATTGCTAAAATTTGCCTACAACTAAAATTGGGAAAATGATAAGCTTTTATTTGGTCAAGTAGTCTAATCACCCCCTCTAGACATACTTTCGATCCTACAGATGTGAAAGTGCTACTAATCCTCGGGTGGTTTTGGTAATTCATAACAACATATATCTCATTTAACTAATGTCCATTTAAGGTAAGTATTTTAGGATGTTCAATGATTGGCATGTCAAGGACTAGAGATGTGGACCCCTTAAAATGCCAAGGACAAGGATTGCCAAAAGCTCAAGATTCTACATTTTTTTAAGTGATCCAAGATCACATTGAGTCCATAGGAAAGTCCATACTATTAAAAGGGGATGTGGTGTTGCTTAGTGATCTATTTTCTCAAGTACTTAGTGATATTGCTCCAAAACCCTCATCCACTTTCTCTACCCAAATATGTCCAAACCCTAATTCCCAACTCAGCCCCATCGGCATTTCCTACATGGAGCCATTGAGTTCATCTGGACTTAGCCACTGCCAAAACCCTAACAATTCAGTTCCACCGATATGGATCTCGGTCCCACTGAGATGGCCTTGCCAGCTCTTTATTTCTTGTTGTAATCATTTCGGTTCCATCGAGATGTTGCAATCGATCTCACTGAGATGGCTTGACTGATTCTCTATTGCCTTGTTGCTTCACTTGGGTCCCCCCGAGATGATGCAATCGACGCCACAGAGTTGAGGTTTTCCCTAAGCCCTTGCATATGGGTCCCACCGAATTGTTCCCATTGGTCCCATCGAGATTCCTAACATTCATTCACGCAGATCGATGCCACCAAGTGTTTTGATCGGTGCCATCGTGATGGGTCAAAAGTGTGTAATGGTTTGATTTTGTGTGGAGGCTATATATACCCATCCACCCCTTCTTCCTCATTGAGGAGAGCCATCAGAACGTGCCTACACTTCGACCATTCATTTCCTAAGAGAGAACCACCTACTCATGTGTTGAGATCAAGAGTTTCCATTCCTACCATTTGAACCGTGATTTCTAGCCTTTCCCAAGTTGCTTTCCACTCAAATCCTTCTTCCACCATAGCCAAATCTGTATGAGAGAGTTGAGTGTTGGGGAGGCTATCATTTGCAGCACAAGAGCAAGGATTTCATCATCAAAACACCAAATATTACCTTTTGGAGAGTGGTGTCTCCTAGATTGGTTAGGTGTCACTTGGGAGCCTCTGACAAGATGTGGAGTTGAACCAAGAAGTTTTTCAGGGCAAGTAGATCGCCTACTTCATGAAGATCTACCCGAGTGAGGCAAGTCCTTCGTGGGAAATGGCCATGGTGGGATAGACAAGGTTGCTTCTTCCTGGACCCTTCGTGGACTCGCGCATCTGTTACCCTTTGTGGGTTCAAGTCTCCATTAACGTGGATGTACGATTGCACCACCTATCAGAACCACGCCAAAAATCTTCGTGTCTCCATTGCGTTTGCCTTCTCCAAACCCTTCCATTTACCTTTATATGCAATGTTTTATATTCCACTACTACACTCTTAGAATTTTATGTGTAGGTTGATTGCTTGACTCATCATAATTGCTAAAACCTGCCCACAACTAAAATTGGGAAAAGGAAAGATATTTATTTGGTCAAGTAGTCTAATCACCCCCCTCTAGAAATACTTTCGATCTTACAAGTGGTATCAGAAAATTGGTGTCCGTAAGCTTTGATTTCCATCGCTTTGGTGATCATAGCCTTGGTTTCACAACCTAGGAGAGTATGGCGTCTAGTGTGGGTAACTATCACCGTATAGGTCCTTACTTCGATGGTAGAAATTTTTCTAGTTGGAAGCATAAGATGAAAATGTGTATTCTTGGTCATAATCCCACCGTTTGGGCTATTGTTCGTATTGGCTTGCAAGGTGAATTATTTGAGGATGGTAGAGAACCTGGTCGTGAAGCGACCACGGATGAATTAAAGATGTTGCAATACAGTGCTCAAGCTTGTGATATTCTCTTCAATGGATCGTGCCCCGAGGAGTTCAAAAAAGGCAGCCGCCTTGAGAATGCTTAGGAAATTTGGGATACTTTGGTTGATATGTACGAAGGTACTGGGTCTGTCAAGGAATCCAAGTTGGATGTGCTTCAAAGTCAACTTGACAAGTTCAAGATGATGGATGGTGAAGGAGTCGTTGAAATGTAATCTAGGTTTGCTCTCATCACAAATGAGATTGCCGGCTTAGGAAGTGAAGAGATGACCGGCAAATTAATCACCAAGAAGTTCCTTAGAGCTTTGGATGGAGAATATGATATCGTGTGCACATTGATCCAAATGATGTCCAATTACAAATATCTCAAGCCCACAGAAGTCATTGGTAGAATTTCTACTCATGAGATGTCACTCAAGGATAATGAAGAGCTCCACAACAAGTCAAGTGGCGCATACAAAGCTTTGAGTGATGCTCCTACAACATCAAATGACAAGAAAGTCTCTAATCAAGAATTGAGCTTAATGGTGAAAAACTTCAACAAGTTCTACAAGAATAGAAGCAAAGAGAGAAGGTCCAAGTCAAGGTCCTACAATGAGAAACGATCTTCTAGTCGGGATCGTAATTTTCAAATTGTGGAAGACCCGGTGTCGGTGTCAAAACCGGCGGATCTCGGGTAGGGGGTCCCGAACTGTGCGTCTAGGCGGATGGTAACAAGAGACAAGGGACACGATGTTTTTACCCAGGTTCGGGCCCTCTCGATGGAGGTAAAACCCTACTCCTGCTTGATTGATATTGATGATATGGGTAGTACAAGAGTAGATCTACCACGAGATCAGAGAGGCTAAACCCTAGAATCTAGCCTATGGTATGATTGTTGTTCGTCCTATGGACTAAAACCCTCCGGTTTGTATAGGCACCGAAGAGGGTTAGGGTTACACAGAGTCGGTTACAATGGTAGGAGATCTACATATCCGTATCGCCAAGCTTGCCTTCCACGCCAAGGAAAGTCCCATCCGGACACGGGACGAAGTCTTCAATCTTGTATCTTCATAGTCCAGGAGTCCGGCCGAAGATGATAGTTCGGCTATCCGGACACCCCCTAATCCGGGACTCCCTTAGTATCCCCCGAACCAGGCTTCAATGGCGATGAGTCCGGCGCGTAGATTGTCTTCGGCATTGCAAGGCGAGTTCTTCTCCAAATCCTGTGTACCTGTTGCATAGCGTCCGGCTTCCTGTGAATATTGCGCTCCTCGGCTTCCACGCCCAATAATGGCCATCTTCCACGTGTTGAACGAATGCGAAAAGTCAGGGTATTTTTACATTTACCCCCTAGCTGCGCAAATGAGCTGTCTAGAAAAGAGACGAGGATCTAGATCCGAATCACACCATCCTCCCTTCGCGAGCACTCATCAGAGCGCATCTGACAGAAATCCATTCCATCATGGACAGTCGACGCGGCTCCTCCTCTCGCCCTCCCAGCCCTCAGCCTGGAGATTGGGAGAGATGCTCTATCCCGCACAGTGAGCTAGTGGCGCTTCAAACCAAGGGATTTCTTCCCCTAGCCTTCATGGTCCCGGTTCGAGCCGGACTCGCCACCTATAAGGGCGGAAAGCAAGCGGAGAACGTCCCCAGCCCCTCCAAAGGAGAGCGGGTATGCCTTGTCTCTTATTTGATAAGAGGGCTCGGATTTCCAATTCATTCATTTCTCCGGGGGCTCCTGGAGTTTTATGGCCTCCAGTTGCACAACCTTACGCCTGCCTCCATTTTGCATATCGCGGGCTTCGTGGCCCTTTGCGAGCTATTTTTGGGCATCGAGCCTCATTTTGCACTGTGGAAGAAGCTGTTTTGTCTTGTGCCCCGTTCTCAAGAGGGGTCGATATATCAAGTGGGTGGAGCCAAACTATGGCGCATCGCCGGGACCGGATATCTGTCCGGAACCCCGAAGAAGGCGTCCGAAGACTGGCCTTCGACATGGTTTTATATAGAAGATGTCCCCCTGCCGGACCCTGCTCGGGTCGGCCTCCCCGAGTGTAATAACGCTCCTTTAAAGAAACGCCTAAGCTGGCGTCCACGGAGCCCTCAGAGGGAAAACGACAGGGACGTCATTTACCTGATGAGCCGGATAAGGTTGTTAGCTCATTCCGGACTGGCCATGATGGGAGTCATGGACATATGCATTATGCGGGGGGTGCAGCCGCTCCAGTATAGAGGCCACCCCATGTTGGATTTCAACGGGGAGGATGATGCCACCCGCTACGGCCGTAAGGGGTCGGGATCGGTCGCTGATCTGACAAAGATCTTGTCCGCATTGTACAAGGGAGAAGAGGAGGAATTCCTCCGCATCAATCTGCAGGGCGGATTTTCTATGAACAATCCTCCAAGCTGGGTAAGCAGACATTCATTTTTGCCTATCCGATACGTACTCCCATAGTCAAGTATGTCATTTTGTGATTTTGGCGCAGGAACTGCGCCGGGCCGTAAAGGATATAAACAGCCCGCCTCCACAACCCGAGGATCCGGAACGGTTCCTCGATCCGACCTCCCAAGAGGATCTGGACATATCGGTGGAGCTGATCGACGGGGTTTTCCATCAACTGAGCATTGATAATGCCTTGGTTGCCATTACGGCTGATTACCCCGGAATACTTCCCGCCTCGCAGGTAACTGAGACCGAAGTCTCGATACTTTGAAAATGACCCATCCATGCGTGTTTTCGATCACCGTATACTGATGGTGTTTCGCAAGGGGCGCCCTTGAGGCGGAAGGCCGAGCCTGCAGCGGCTGGCCAACAAGGGGCAGCACGGCTCAGCAGGCTAAAAAGAAGTGCGGTCCGGATTGAAACTCCGGCGCAACGGTATAGCGTGTCACCTTACTCCCCGGCTTTATTCCCAGGAGGCATACTAACGCTCGTGCCTTTTCAGGAAGAAGAGCGCTCGCTGGACTGTATCTGGAGAGGTTGCCAATCAGTCCTCCGCTCGCCGGGCTCCAAAGCCAGGTCCAAAAGCGGAGGCGAACACGGGGCGTGCGTCGGATGTTCCTCTGACAGAGGATGCCGACAGGTTATCTGCCACCAATTTCGAGGTGGAGAGTGCCATGAATCACAGGTGCCGCCGGACAGTTCTTCGTGACGCGTGTTTCTCCCCAGAGGCATTGGATGCCTTTAATTCGGGAGATGCGCACCTCCGTGCCGCTCAAAATGGTCTAGCCAGAGCCATGGAGCAGTATGTAAAAGACATACAGGTGAGAAGATTTGACAGTTATATATGCCAGTAGCCCCCGAGACTTGAAATAGTTAGAATAACTGATTTAAGGATCATTTGTTGTGCAGGATCTTACCGAAAAGAATACCCAACTGTCCCAGGAGCTAGAGGAGTGCAAAGCCCAACTTGAGGCCGCACTAGCCGCAACGGGGGAAGCCAAATAGGCCCCCTCTGGTAATATATGCTTCAAAAGATAAGTAATTTGTGAAGTGCGGCGTGTGTATAAGTCTGACAATAATATTGCAGATGGCACCGGGATAGATCCGGACAAGCAACAACTCATGCGCCGGTTAAAGGCCGGCGAGAATGTGCTTACAAGGGTGAGGCAGGAGAAAAATAATCTCCAAGATGCCAACACCCAGTTGGGTGAGGAACTAAAGGATGTTCGTGCCCAGCTATCTGACTCCGTTAAGGAGAATCAGCGGCTTCGACGTGGCATTTTTAGTAAGTGCTTGAACGAACTTTGAAAAAGAGTTCGGCGAGGAAGTCGTCTAACAGAGTTATGTCTGTAGGTATGTTCACAGGCCGTCCTGCAGAGGAGATGCCCGGTTCTACGGGTGACCTTCTTCCCGAGCTCTTGCAACTGCATGAACGAGTTCGGCAGGTGATGAAAGGCGTTGCCCAGGCATTGTGGCCATCTGTCTCCCTGCCCGAAGGCCTTGAAGAGCTTGCAGAGAGGCTTCAGGGAGCACGGCAGCGCTTCCGCTTATGGAAGATATCGGCCTGCCGTCAAGGCGCCAGCGAGGCCTGGGCCATGGTGCAGACGCGGTACACGAAGGCTGACCCAAACCACATGGCCGAGGTCGGACCTGCGGGGCCTGATGGGAAGGAGATCCCTATGAGCTTAGTGTATGGCCAAGTAGAATTGGCCGCAAAGTATTCCCAGCAGGACTGTAAACTAGATAGCCTGCTGGATGGCATTGAAGAGGAATATGCCCAGTCAAGTTGACTATGTAATTTAAGATGACATGTAAAATGCCTTCTAGACGGATTGTAGATCGTTTGTCATAGCGGACCTTTTCGCTTCAACCTCGAGACCCAATAGTCCGGAGTGTGTCCGAATAACCTCGCGGTTATATAAGAACCGGGGCATGCATGGAGACCAGGCATAGGGGTCATTAGTGCTTTATCAGACAAGTGCCCAACTAGTTATGTTATATTACATGGTTAGTAAGAAATATCTTCCAGGGAGAATAGTTCCGTTAGGGGTTCCTTTCCCTGGGATGCATGCCCTAAAGTGCATGTCCGGACTGCCAAAAAAGCAGAAAAGCATCTGGGGGCAGATGAATAAATAGGTAGGAAATCGTCTTTTAATTCACCGACCGAATATTCCCTTAAGAATGCTAGCTTTCGGCTTCACCCAGTCTGAGGTACACATCCGGCTGACCCGGCAGTAACAATCGCAGAGGTGCTCCCTTTACCGCCTAGCCGAACAATCGGGAACGTAGGGGTAAGCACAGGAGCCAGGCAACCCAGCTTGGCCAAAAGTTAAGTCATATCGATGCATATAATGGCGAATAAAAGGTACATGCGGAAGTGTGACACATGTGTTGGGCATGAAGCCCGTATAAGTAAGCTTCTGTTAAAGAAGCCCCTAGGTATAATGAGCACGGATAGTGCGTCAAGGGTGTGCGAACAATGCGCGAACAAGCTTTCAAAGGCTGTAATAGGAAAATGGGGGGAGAAGGAGAGAAACAAAAGACATCTAATATTTAAAATATAGATGGAGGAAGGAGACGAACTCAGAATCCGGCGCTAGGCATAGAATCTTCGGAGACGGGCTGCGTTCCATGGGTTCGGCTCGAGTCGGTTATCCGATGCATCTCGCAGACGGTACGCTCCACCGGACAGGACTTGGTCGATGATAAAGGGACCTTCCCATTTGGGCTTGAGTTTGTCCTTTTTCTTGTCCGGCAAGCGTAGAACTAACTCGCCAATGTTGTAGGATTTGGCCCGTACTTCTCTGCTTTGATATCTTCGAGCTTGCTGTTGATAGAATGCGGAACGGGCTTTTGCCACGTCACGCTCCTCCTCCAATGCGTCCAAACTGTCCTGCCGATCGAGCTCGGCTTCTCTTTCTTCATACATGCGCACGCGAGGTGAGTCATGAATTATGTCACAGGGCATAACTGCCTCTGTGCCGTATACCATAAAGAATGGTGTAAATCCGGTCGTGCGATTTGGAGTGGTCCGCAGCCCCCATAGTACGGAGTCGAGCTCCTCTACCCAGTGTGTGTTAGATTCCTTAAGGGGCCGCACTAATCGGGGTTTGATGCCGCTCATGATTAGACCATTTGCTCGCTCGACTTGACCGTTAGTTTGAGGGTGATAGACTGAAGCATAGTCGAGTTTGATGCCCATGTTTTATCACCAGAGTTTAACCTCGTCGGCCGTAAAGTTCGTGCCGTTGTTAGTGATGATGCTATGGGGGACGCCGTAACGGTGTACGACCCCTGATATGAAGTCTATCACCGGTCCGGATTCGGCCGTCTTGACAGGCTTGGCCTCTATCCATTTGGTGAACTTATCCACCATGACCAGTAGGTATCTTTGCTTGTGGGTTCCTCCTTTAAGGGGTCCAACCATGTCAAGCCCCCAAACCACGAAGGGCCAGGTTATGGGTATAGTTTTGAGGGTGGTGGGTGGCATGTGGCATTGATTAGCAAAGAGCTAGCAACCGACGCATTGTTGGACTAAGTCCTGAGCATCTGCCCGAGCCATCGTCCAATAAAATCCTGTACGGAAGGCCTTGCCTACAAGGGCCCGGGCTGCGGCGTGGTGCCCGCCGAGTCCGACATGAATTTCAGCCAGAAGGTTCCGCCCTTCTTCTATGGAGATACACCTTTGAAGGACTCCGGTTGTGCTTTTCTTGTAAAGCTCTCCCTCATAGACCTTATAGGCTTTAGA
Source organism: Triticum dicoccoides (assembly GCF_002162155.2). Classification (NCBI taxonomy): domain Eukaryota; kingdom Viridiplantae; phylum Streptophyta; class Magnoliopsida; order Poales; family Poaceae; genus Triticum; species Triticum dicoccoides. Next base: position 332,138,084 of record NC_041393.1, on the reverse strand, counting down.
TCGCCGCACTATGCAGCGGGCCTCGTTTTGGTCCTCGGGAAGTTCCTGCCTGGTTAGGTAGGCTAGGAATGGTTCCGTCCACGGGGCAATGACTGCCATTATTACGTGGGCTGAGGATGTTATTTCGTTGGCAGAACCGCCGATTGTGTCAGAATGTTCGGTGTCGGGCAGTGCGGCTGGGTCCGGGTTATTATTTCCGGATTCCCCCTCCCATAGTACGGATGGCTTGAACAGCCTTTCTAGGAAGATGTTGAGAGGGGCGGCATCGCGCTTTGCGCCAATGCGTGCCAATACGTCTGCTGCCTGGTTGTTATCCCGGGCTATATGGTGAAATTCGAGCCCCTCAAACCGAGCTGACATTTTTAGGACGGCGTTGCGATAAGCTACCATTTTTGGATCCTTGGCATCGAAGTCTCCATTTATTTGGGATATCGCGAGGTTCGAATCCCCACGCACCTCTAGGTGTTGAATGCCCATGGAGACTGCCATCCGGAGGCCATGTAGAAGGGCCTCGTATTCGGCTGCGTTGTTGGAGTCCGTATACATTATCTGGAGTATGTATTGAACTGTATCTCCGGTTGGGGACGTCAGGACGACGCCAGCCCCCAGACCAGCCAGCATTTTGGAGCCATCGAAGTGCATGATCCAGTTGGAATATGCGCCGTACTCCTTAGGGAGTTCGGCTTCAGTCCATTCGGCGATGAAGTCGGCCAAAACTTGTGACTTAATAGCTCGCCGTGGCTTATAGGTTATGTTGAACGGGAGGAGCTCAATGGCCTATTTGGCAATCCGGCCCGTCGCGTCGTGGTTGTTTATAATGTCATTAAGAGGTACTTCGGAGGCTACTGTTATCAAACACTCTTGAAAGTAGTGTTGCAGCTTCCAGGATGCCATGAACACTGCATACGCTATCTTCTGATAATGCGGGTACCGTGACTTGCATGGAGTCAGGACAGTGGACACATAGTAAACTGGTTTTTCAAGGGGGAACTTGTGTCCGTCCGTTTCTCGTTCGACAATGAGCACCGCGCTCACCACTTGATGAGTTGCTGCGATATATAATAGCATTGGTTCGCCTATGTTGGGCGCAGCCAGGACCGGGTTTGTTTCCAATATGGCTTTTATTTCTTCGAGTCCGGCCGTGGTGGCATCCGTCCACTCGAAGTGTTCGGTGCGTCGGAGGAGGCGATAAAGGGGTAATGCCTTTTCTCCTAAACGGGAGATAAAGCGGCTTAAATCCTCCACGCGTCCCGTCAATTTTTGTATTTGTTTGAGGTCCTTTGGGATGTCCAATTGTGACAGAGCTCGGATCTTGGCTGGGTTTGCTTCAATTCCTCTACCGGATACAATGAAGCCCAAGAGCTTTCCAGCTTGTACGCCGAAAACACATTTTTCCGGGTTAAGCTTAATGTCATATGTTCGGAGATTATGAACGTGAGCCTCAAGTCGTCTACTAGAGTTTTGACGTGCTTGGTTTTGACGACCACATCGTCTACGTATGCCTCCACTGTTTTGCCGATTTGGTTTGCCAGACATGTCTGAATCATGCGCTGATATGTTGCGCCGGCATTTTTGAGCCCAAAGGGCATTGTGTTGAAGCAGAATGGGCCGTATGGGGTGATGAATGCCGTTGCGGCCTGGTCGGGCTCTGCCATCTTAATTTGGTGGTAGCCGGAGTATGCGTTGAGGAAACACAATGAATAGTGTCCTGCGGTAGCATCGATAATTTGATCGATGCGGGGGAGAGGGAAGGGATCCTTTGGGCAAGCCTTGTTGAGGTCTTTAAAATCGACGCATAGGCGCCAAGATTTGTCCTTCTTTGGTACCATCACCAGGTTTGCTAGCCAGTCCGGATGTTTTATATCTCTGATGAATCCGGCCTCCAATAATTTGGCTAGTTCCTCTCCCATGGACTGTCTCTTGGGTTCGAAGAAACACCGAAGAGCCTGTTTGACTGGCTTGAATCCTTTTATGATGTTTAGGCTGTGCTCGGCCAGCCAGCGTGGGATTCCTGGCATGTCTGAAGGGTGCTAGGCAAAGATGTCCCAATTTTCACGTAGGAATTCTCGTAGTGCAGCGTCTATATCAGGGTTTAATTGTGCCCCAATGTAGTCCATTTTTGTAGGGTCCGTTGGATGGACTTGGAATTTGACTATTTCGTCTGTTGGTTTAAAGGAGGTGGACTTGGATCTCTTATCGAGTATCACATCGTCCCTATTCACCGTGGAGCGCAGCGTAGTGAGTTCCTCGGCCGCTAGGGCTTCGGATAGTGCCTCCAGGGCCAGTGCGGCTGTCTTGTTTTCGGCGCGGAGTGCTATGTCTGGGTCACTAGCAAGAGTGATGATTCCATTGGGCCCGGGCATTTTGAGCTTCATGTACCCGTAATGGGGTATAGCTTGAAAAATTGTGAATGCCTCTTGCCCCAATAGAGCATGATATCCGCTGCTGAACGGGGCCACTTGGAACATGACCTCCTCGGACCTGTAATTATCCGGCGTGCCGAACACCACATCCAGTGTGATTTTTCCTGTACAGCATGCTTCCCGACTAGGGATTATTCCTCTAAAGGTTGTGCTGCTTCGCTCAATGCGGCTCCAGTCTATTTCCATTTTTCGGAGGGTTTCCTCCTAAATGAGGTTCAGTCCGCTGCCACCATCCATGAGTACCTTGGTAAGACGAAAGCCGTCCACTATTGGAGTGAGGACCAATGCGGCTGGTGCTCGGGCTGTTCGGAATTTAGGTTCGTCACTAGCATTAAAGGTAATAGCCGTGTCACTCCATGGGTTTATTGTTGCTACTTGGTAGACTTCGGCAAGGCTACGGAGTGTTCATTTCCGCATATTATTTGATGCGAAAGTCTCGAAGACTGTTAATACCATACTGGTATCCTTGGACTGGTATTCTGGAGTTAGAAGCTCTTTACCACTTTTGGCCACCTGCCGTAGTATCCAACATGCTCTAAGGCTGTGGGTTGGAGTGGCACCCTCTGTACTATGAATTTTGCAGGGTCCATTGAGCCATCCTTCCAGTGCGGTTCCATGCCCTATAGAGGGTTTTTGCTTTTTGGTGTTTAACCCAGGTGCCTGGCGATAATGCACCCTTTTATTTCGGATTGGGGTTGTATTCAGGGCCAGATTGTCCCAAAAATTGATTTCGGTTTTCCAAGCGCTTTCCATCGCACAGTACTTTCGTACTATGGACGCTAAGTCAGCGAAGCGTGTAATTTCATGACGACTTACGGCATTGAGGATTCCCTTGTCCGTGCAATTATTGCAGAAGAATGAAATTGCGTCCTCCTCGCAACAGTCCTTTATCCTGTTCATAACCAGGAGGAATCTGGCCCAGTAATGGTGTACTGTTTCTACGGGCTCTTGCCGGATTTGGGATATATCGCTTATGTTTGGGCGGGCGGGTGGAATTAAATTCGGAGCCCCGTCCACTTTAAAACTCAGGGGCCAAGTAGTTTCCGAACTCGGAAGCTTGGGTTCTTGGATGTTGTCCAATGAGTCTAGCCCGCTGCCCGACTTTAGGTTCAGGGCTTGAGTAACATCCTCCCCTCCGCGGGAATCCGGCATGGAGGGATCGGGAATCCAGACATAACTAGTCCTTAAGATAGAAGAAGGGTCGCCGTATTGTTCCTCTACCACAACAACGTGGTGGGTAACCTGGGGAGAGTAAATCTCTCTCAGATCGGGTTTAGGCCCAATCTGATCATAGTCTGTAGCGACTCCCATGGCGGCGATGTGATCCAAGAGCTCGTTTAAGGAAGAGAGCTCCATCGGATCCAACTGCTTGTCTAGTTCCGAGCTAACGTGCAGATTGCTTTCGATGACCCGAGAAGTCATCGTCGGCGTGGCGGCCGGACAGGCGGTCATAAGGAAACCGCCTAGCCGGAGAGTTTGGCCAATAGCCAAAGCTCCTTTAGCAACAGTGTCGTCTTTAAAGAAGGGATGAGGCATCCTTCCTGATAGCGACGGCATAGAGGAACTCTCAATGAAAGCACCAATGTCGGTGTCAAAACCAGCGGATCTCGGGTAGGGGGTCCCGAACTGTGCGTCTAGGCGGATGGTAACAGGAGACAAGGGACACGATGTTTTTACCCAGGTTCGGGCCCTCTCGATGGAGGTAAAACCCTACTCGTGCTTGATTGATATTGATGATATGGGTAGTACAAGAGTAGATCTACCACGAGATCAGAGAGGCTAAACCCTAGAAGCTAGCCTATGGTATGATTGTTGTTTGTCCTACGGACTAAAACCCTCCGGTTTATATAGGCACCAAAGAGGGTTAGGGTTACACAGAGTCGGTTACAATGGTAGGAGATCTACATATCCGTATCGCCAAGCTTGCCTTCCACGCCAAGGAAAGTCCCATCCGGACACGGGACGAAGTCTTCAATCTTGTATCTTCATAGTCCAGGAGTCCGGCCGAAGATGATAGTTCGGCTATCGAGACACCCCTAATCCGGGACTCCCTCACCCGGACACTATTCCAACGAGTGTATGGATTCCTACAAGAAAATAGAAGACTCACCAAAAAGGAGGAGTAGAAGATATGAACCACCTCATAGAGAGAGGAGTAGAGATGATCATTATGAACGAAGACCCTCTCGAAGAAGCAAGGATTCAAAAAGGAAAGACAAGTCGTCAAAGAGCTACACAAGACGAAGACATCAAGCTCATGTTGGTGAATGGGTTTCCGGCTCCAACTCCAACAACTACTTCGAGAGAAGTTATCACTCCGACTCCGAATACACTCAAGATGAAGGTGTTGCCCGTCATGCACTAGTGTCATCCAACTCCCATAACATATTTGTTTCACCAAATGGAGGAATTGGAAGATGCTTCATGGCTAAATGCCCCAAGGTATCACATCCCTTGTATCTTGATTTCAATAGTGATGAAGATGATTTTCTAGGTGATGATGATTTACTTGTTGACAAAACTAGTGATGAAAACTACACTGAACTTGCTAGTAATCATGCTAATCAAGATGAAATGAATGATAATGATAAGGAGATTGAGCGTCTAACTAAAGAATTGAACACTCTTAAGTTAGCTCATGAAACAACTCAAGAGGGTCATAGAGAGCTCCTAAGAACTCATGAGAAGCTACGTTCGAGAAGCTAAATTTAGAGTAAGAGCATGAGTTCCTAAAAGCAATTGAAAGTGCTAGTTATCGACTAGAGGGGGGGGGGGTGAATAGGCGGTTTTTATGAAAGACTTCAAAACACGGTGGCTTTGAAGAAAAACAGGTAAACTGAGCCTATATAGTAAGTAGTGGAATGAAAGCTACACTAGGCAAGCATTAGTCAAACATACAATACAATGAAAGCACGAAGACTAACTGCAACTAGGTAGAAAGGATCAGAAAGGTATATAGTACGAAGCTAAACAAATACTAGTCTTCACAGAGAGAAGTCAAACAGATTAGACAGGCAAGTAATGACTTCACGAAGACAACTGTAAAGTAAGGAGAGTAGAGGATAGAACCGGTAGCTTGACGAAGACAAGGATTTGGTAGACCAGTTCCAGTTGTTGTTTGAAGCCTTTGCTCTCAAGAATTCCTTCAGTGTGTTGTACCAAGCACGAGGTGCTTGTTTGAGGCCATACAGTGCCTTGTTGAGCTTGTACACCATATCAGGATGCTTAGAATCTTCAAAACCAGGCGGTTGATCGACATACACTTCTTCGATTTTGCCATTGAGAAAGGCACTCTTCACATCCATTTGGTATAGAAGAATGTTATGATGGTTTGCATAAGCCAGCAGTATCCAAATGGCTTCAAACCAAGCCACACGAGCAAAGGTTTCATCGAAGTCTATTCCTTCCACTTGCGTATAACCTTGAGCAACGAGGCGAGCTTTGTTTCTGACAACTTGTCCAAGTTCATCTTGCTTGTTGCGATAGATCCATTTGGTGCCAATGACATTGTGCTTGTGAGGATCAATACGTTTGACAAGCTCCCAAACATTATTCAGCTCAGACTGTTGAAGCTCTTGTTGCATAGCTTGAATCCATTCAGGTTCCATGAAGGCTTCTTCGACTTTCTTGGGTTTAGATATAGAGACAAAGGCAAAGTGACCACAAAAGTTTGCTAGTTGTGTAGCTCTTGATCGAGTGAGAGGGCCAGGAGCGTTGATGCTATCAATGATCTTCTCAATCTGGACTTCATTTCTAACCCGAGGATGAGCTGGACGAAGATTTTGATCGGGCTAACTGTTGTCTTCGTCATTAGCATTGGCTTCGGACTGAGCATTGTCTTCAGGTTGATTAGGTGCAGAAATGATAATCTCATCCTCAGTTTGTTCCTCTGTGGGTATGATTTATCCAGTACCCATCAACTTGATAGCTTCACCTGGTGTAGCTTCATCTAGCACATTTGGCAAGTGCTCTCTTTGTGAGCCGTTAGTCTGATCGAACTGCACCTATACAGTTTCAACCACTTTATAGTGAAAGAAGTTGAAGACTCTGTAGGTGTGTGAGTCTTTTCCGTAACCAAGCATAAAACCTTCATGTGCTTTCGGTGCGAATTTAGATGTGTGATGTGGATCTTTGATCCAGCACCTGGCACCAAAGACTTTGAAGTAACTGACATTTGGCTTCTTACCAGTCAGAAGTTCATAAGATGTCTTCTTGAAGAACTTGTGAAGATATACTCTATTGATGATGTGGCATGCAATATCAATAGCTTCAGGCCAGAATTTTCTTGGAGTCTTGTACTCATCGAGCATCGTTCGCGCCATCTCAATGAGTGTTCTATTCTTGCGCTCCATGATGCCATTCTGCTGAGGTGTGTAAGGAGCAGAGAACTCGTGTGTGATGCCCAAGGTATCAAGATACATGTCGAGGCCAAGGTTCTTGAACTAAGTGCCATTGTCACTCCGGATGTGCTTAATCTTGATGCCATAATTCGTGATGGCCCAATTTGCGAAGCGTGTGAAGACATCCTGCACTTCAGTCTTATAGAGAATTATGTGCACCCAGGTGTATCTTGAGTAATCATCAATAATAACAAAGCCATAGAGATGTGCAGTAGTAGTAAGGGTAGAGTAGTGAGTAGGGACAAATAGATCAATGTGAAGCAACTCGGAGGGGCGTGAGGTAGTCATGATTGTCTTCGAGGGATGCTTGGCTCTAGTCATCTTTCCAGCTTCACAGGCACCACATAGATGATCCTTCTTGAACTTGATGCCCTCGATGCCAATGATGTGCTTCTTCTTCGTGAGAGTGTACAGGTTCCTCATGCCCGCATGTCCTAGCCGTCGATGCCATAGCCAACATTCTGAAGCCTTTGCTAGAAGACATACGTCCAGTTGTGGTCCTGCTAAGAAATCTACCATATATAGATCACCTCTTCGATAGCCTTCGAAGACTAGAGATTTGTCAGATTCCATTAGCACAAGACGATAATATTTTCCAAATATCACGATCATGTTCAGATCACAAAGCATTGACACAGACATTAAGTTGTAACCAAGGGATTCAACAAGCATCACTTTATCCATGTGTTGGTCCTTTGAGATAGCAACTCTACCAAGACCCAATACCTTGCTTTTACCAGTGTTAGGGAACGTGATGCGGCTCTTAGTAGATGTACGTATGGTTGAATCCATAAGAAGACTTCGATCACCAGTCATGTGGTTGGTGCAGCCGCTTTCCATAATCCATTCAGTGGCTTTAGGAGTTGTACCCTACAGTGCAGTTAGCGGGATAGGCTTCACCAAGAGTATTGTGAAGCAGAAACATGTAGCGAACAAGCATATTATCAAAGTTTAAATCCTGGTTAGGCATGATAGGATGCTCGTCAAGGAACCCTGGGACAAAATACATGATAAGACCACTGGAGCACTTTATCTTGCGTCCCACAAGATGGTTTACGTCTCCAGCATTGTCATCAGAAGATTTTGCTTTCCAGCTGGAGACCTTTCCCTGCAAGAGAAGTCAATTCTTCTTAATCACCCACATCTTCAGGGGTGGCTTAGAAGCAATGAGTCTAAGTGCAGCTTCTGAGAACTTTGGCTTGGGAGCCCTAGCAAATAGCTTCGCAGGAGGAGAATAATACTCATGAGAATATGCAGAAAAGTTCTTAGTTTTGTGAACATAGTGGTTAGAGGAAACACACTCATATTCATGAGTCTCATAGCGATTCTCCTGCAAAACATTGGCGTTAGGGTGACCATGAGAGGTCCTCTGTCTGTATGAAGCCTTTGGACCATATGATGCCTTTGGTCGGGGGTTTGTCTTCTTCCCAGGTGGTGTCATGATGACATTCACGGGAAGCTTCTCAAGATAGCTTTTGGGCACCCAGATCTTCTTCTGGGGTGACCTGTTCCTGAAATTAGTACCAATGTACCTGGCAAACACTTCACCATTTTGATTCTTAAACAGTTTATAATTTGCATCAAAGGATTCATCACTGGCAATTGGGTTAGCACAAGTGAAACCAGATAGAGTGGATGGGTCCACTAAAGGATCCTTAGCAGCAACCCAGGTGGTTTTGGGGTACTGCTCAGGCATCCAATATGAACCATCAATGTTCATTTTCCTCTCGAACCCAACACCCTCTTTCCTAGGGTTTCGGTTCATAATCTGTTTCTTGAGGACTTCGCACAAAGTTTGATGCCCTTTGAGGTTTTTGTACATGCCGATCTCAAGCAATGTCTTCAACCTAGCATTCTCATCAGCAATAGTAGTGGCATCCTCAGTAGAGGGGTTAGTTACCACATCAGCACTTGAAGATATTGCAACATTAGAAGCAGTAGAACATTCAGCAACAGAGACATCATTATCACGCTCAAGACACTTCAAGCTTGGTGGAACAAATCTACCTGAGCGTACTGATCTGTTGGGCGAGTAGTGAATCGTTTTCCATTTGAAGATCTTCATGAGACGCTCTTAGTTTCTCTAGATCCTGCTTCCTTTGAAGATAATCGTAGGAAAGCTTCTCATGAGAGAGTGAGAGAGTTTCATGATGACTTTCAAGATCTTCGTACTTAGCGCGAAGACTTTTAATGTCTCCGATTAAGGACTGAGTTCGATTCATTTCCGCGTCCAACAGGTCATCGCTTTTGTCTCGCAGCTTTTGAATATGTTCCATAGCAGTTTGTTGCTCAGTTGCAATTTTAGCAAGTGTCTTATAGCTAGGTTTGGAATCACCAGAGGTTACCTTGACACCACGTGCCATGAGGCAGTAGGTTTGATCAGATGGCTCGGGTTCAAAGGTCATCGATTTAAGAGATTCTTTGAACTCGCAAAACCACGGGTCTTGATGGGTTCGATGATCCTCATAGACATTAGAAATCCGGTCCCTGATAAGCTTCGCATTGCAAAGATGCATGATGCGCCTGAACTCGTTATTGGATAGACATGAGCATATGATATCCTTAGCCGCGATATCCAGTCGTGTACTTTCGAATGTCGTTAGTATTCGCCATCTTGCATAAATCGGTGAGACCAATCTTTGTGACGGTCCACAGTTCACTATTCATGGCCAGGAGGCGCTTCTTCATCACTACCTTCCATTTGGGATAATCTTGACCATCAAAAATAGGACACGTAGCGGAGACTTTGATTATCCCTGCAGTCAACATAGCTAAAACTCTAGGTGGTTAAACCGAATCACACAGAACAAGGGAGTACCTTGCTCTGATACCATTTGAAAGTGCTAGTTATCGACTAGAGGGGGGGGGGTGAATAGGCAATTTTTATGAAAGACTTCAAAACATGGTGGATTTGAAGAAAATAGGTAAACTGAGCCTATATAGTAAGCAGCGGAATGAAAGCTACACTAGGCAAGCATTAGTCAAACATACAATACAATGAAAGCACGAAGACTAACTGCAACTAGGTAGACATGATCAGAAAGGTAGATAGTACGAAGCTAAACAGATACTAGTCTTCACAGAGTGAAGTCAAACAGATTAGACATGCAAGCAATGACTTCACGAAGATAACTGTAAAGTAAGGAGAGTAGAGGATAGAACCAGTAGCTTGACAAAGAAAAGGATTTGGTAGACCAGTTCCAGTTGCTGTGACAAATGTACGTATGGTTAGGGAGGCTGGTATTTAACTCAGAAGACCGTGTCTTCACCTTATTCCCCTTGAGCTAAGGACACCCAGTCCTCGCCCAATCACTCTGGTAAGTCTTCGAGGTAGACTTCCATACCTTCACAGACTTCGTTCACCGGCAATCCACAATGACTCTTGGATGCTCAGAACGCGACGCCTAACTGGCTGGAGGGTTCACAGTCCTCAAGTGTAACAAGTCTTCAGATCACTCAGACAGAAAGACTTCAGTGATGCCTAACACTCTTTGGCTCTGGGTGTCTTGGGCTTTGTCCTCGCAAGGATCTCTCTCTCAAATGCTTCGGAGGTGGGTTGCTCTCAAATGACAAAATCCGTGCACTAACTCTGAGCATCCACCAATTTATGGTGTAGGGGGTGTGCTATTTATAGCCAGGAGGCAACCCAACCTGATATGTCCGAAATGACCCTGGGTCACTAAGGAACTGACACATGTCCAACGGTCAGATTTCAAACACACGCGATAGCTTGGTTTGGACTACAAGCAAAGCTGACTCATCCAACTCTGGATAAGATTTGCTCTCATTGTCTTCGCTCGAAGGCATAGGATTTGGTTGAGCATCACATCAGTCACTCTGACTTTCTTCACCTGGACCCCACTTAATAGTACGGTGGTTCCTATGACTCAATAAAGAAGAAAAGGAAACTACAAAACAACTATGTATTCGCACTCCATAGTCTTCAAGTGAATAGCTTCACGTGTCATAATCTTCGTTGTGAATGTCTTCATGAACCACCATTGTCTTCAATGTCTTCACACATTTTTAGGGGTCGTCTCTGGTAGGTAAACCGAATCAATGAGGGACACTACTTGTGTTATCCTGCAATTCTCACAAACACATTAGTCCCTCAACCACGTTTGTCGTCAATACTCCAAAACCAACTAGGGTGGCACTAGATGCACTTACGATGTCCCCCTTTTTGGTGATTGACAAACTGGTTGAAGTTTCCAATGAGGATAATAGTATGTGAAAGTTCAGTATTGTGAGTATTGTCTTCATACATATGACGAGGCTCCCCCTAAAGATGTGCATATAAATAGTTTGCATTTGAATGCAAATGCACATGGCAGGTTTTGCTTTGTGGAGGCCATCTTCAAAGTGTGTAGACAATTCATCATGCATATAAGAAGATAATGAAGATAATGAAATGCATAATGGAAAGTGGACGTCTGCAGAATGACTTCATGCAGAATTTATCATCGCATCACAAAGTGGCAGCAAAAGTAGCAGACGACCATCAAGTTTAAGTGTTACAACTCAAAAGCCAAAAGTTTCAGAACGAGAGTTGTAAGAACTTAGCAAAAATTTAGCAACCACCCGTATGGACCTGCTTGAAGACTATCAACGCATATGCTTATCCCCCTTTTGTCAGTAATGACCAAAAAGGTTTGAAGACATAGAGTATCTACTCGTTCCTAGGTGGAGACGAAGTTGGAGTAGCAGGGTCAACGTTGGAGTTTGGTGGTGCAGAAGGGCCTTGTGCATCATCATCACGCAATACAGTGAGAACCGGCGAAGTGGCATCATCTTGTTCATAGACGACTCTCGCAACAATAGTTGTAGCCGAAGATGAGCACTCAGAATCTTCAATGGAGGGTGTGCGATGCCAACTTGCATTTTGAGGAGGCCTGGAGTCAAACTTGAAATTTTCAGTGAAGCCATCCACGCAAAGATCATCTTCAGCGTAGAGCAAGGTGAGACTCTTCCAACGTGACATGCTTCATGGGCTACAAACGATTTCTTGGTTGCCAAGTTGCAAATGCGATTGACATCCACCAAGATACTCTGCATCTGACGCTTCAGCTAGTCATGATATTTGTCCTGCTTTTGATGTAAAGCCACCAGAAGCTCACGTTCATTAAGTACACGAGGACCCTTCTGAGGCCTTTGAGCAATGGTGCTTGTAGTGGCTTCAGTATTTGCATGGTGCGGTAGGCGTAGGTTGCCAGCGAAAGGATAAGCAGGAGTTGCAGCATTGGGCACATGAACACCATCAATGGGCTGTGTGAAGCTCTAGAACTCAACATTCTGAAGGTGGAGGGGCTTCTTGGCAGGCTCAGTGTAGATGGCTTCAACAGACATATCAACATGAGGCAAAAAGACAATGTGATTGCAAGCGTATGGACCATAGTCAACATTTGAATGACGCTTAATCAAGCGCATCACCCATGGAGCATAAAACTTCAGACCAAACAGATCAATCCCGGAAGCAGCAAGTTGTCTGATGAAGAAATCCTGGGTGTTGAATCTGATGCCATTGATGATATAGAATACCAAAGTCTTCATGGCGCCTTCAAGTTTGGCTTCAGATGAATGGCCTTTGATGGGCCAGAGAGTATGCCTCAAAATGTGATATACTATGTGTGGCAGATACTCAAGGTCCTTAAGAAAGAATTCCTTTGGATATTCAGTGTCTTGGGGCCAAGGCTTCATCATGCTAAGCATTTGGCTCATGAAAGTGCGTTATATCGACTAGAGGGGGGGTGAATAGGCGATTTTTATGAATTCTTCACTGAGGAATTTGCTGGTGAGGAATTCCTAACTGAAGAACTACTTGCAGCAGAATAAGTACTTAGAAGTAAACATAACAGAACACAAGCATAGTCATCATGATGAAATGAAGACAAGCACATAGTACAGAAAGCGTAAACACAGGATAACACAAGAAGGAAGACGAGTAGACTGAAGAAATTGAACTGAGGAAATTGAGAAAGTCTTCAGTCAAAGTCTTCAAACATATATGAACAGGCACACAACAATAGACATGAGGAAATGAAAGAGTTGAGGAAATAGAACTAGTAAGCTTGGTGAAGACAATAATTTGGTAGACCAGTTCCAACTGCTGTCTCAGTTGTACATCTGGTTGGAGTGGCTGAGTATTTAAACTCGAGGACACCCAGTCCCGGACACACAGTCCTCACCATATTCTCCTTGAGCTAAGGTCACACAGACCTCGCCCAATCACTCGTGGTAAGTCTTCAGGTGACTTCCGAACCTTCACAAACTCGGTCACTCGGCGATCCATAATTCCTCTTGGATGCTCTAGACCTTGACGCCTAACCGTCTGGAAGAAGCACAGTCTTCAATGGAAACAAGCGTCGGATCCATGCAGGATCAACCTCTTCAGTGATGCTCAATCACTTCGGGTTTGTAGGTGTTGGGTTTGGGTTTTCCTCACTTGATGATTTTCGTTCAAAGTCCTCGGAGGATGGGATGCTCTCAAATGACAAGTGTCAGTTTCTCTCGGAGCAGCCAACCAGCTAGTGGTTGAGGGGGGCGGCTATTTATAGCCTAGGGAGCAGCCCGACATGATAAGACATAAATGCCCTTGTCTAATATGACCGTTAGGTGGGTAGATATTTTGGAACAGCTGGCGCATAGCACAACAATGGTCGGAATTTTGACTATCAAAATCCTCAGGACTATCATGTTCCTCACTGTGTAGGAAATTCGCACTGGTGAAAATTCCTAACTCCTCAGTCAGAACAAATTCCTCAGAGACCAGAAGAACTTTGTCTCTGTCACTGAAGAATATGTCTGAACTGTATGAGATTTCCAATGGCTTCACTCGAAGGGATTGGTAGGTGTAGGATTTTGAGTCGAGCATCATATGGAAATTTTTCCTTAGTATTTCCTCGACCTCCTTTAACAGTACGGTGTTTCCTATGACTCAAGAAAAGAGAAAATGAAACTACGAAAACAAAAGTCTTCACGCTTCATGTTCCTCGAATGATTGCCAAGTCTTTAGGGTCACACCAATTTCTTCACTTTCAAAGTCTTTAGAAAGTCTTCAGAAATCCAAAGTCTTCAATTGAAGAACTTCATTTTTAGGGGTCGAATTTCTCTGTAAATATCAAACTCCTCATAGACTTATAGACCTGTGTACACTCACAAACGCATTAGTCCCTTAACCTATAAGCCTTCAATACACCAAAATCACTAAGGGGCACTAGATGCACTTACAATCTCCCCCTTTTTGGTGATTGATGACAATATAGGTTAAGTTTTCAACGGGGATAAATATATGAAGTGTAGATACCGATGTTGAGGAATTTGATTGCAAGATATAGAAGAACTCCCCCTGAAGCTGTGCATAGTGAGGAATTTGCTTTTGAAGCAATGCACACTTGAAGAGTATAATCATGGAGATCTCCCCCTATATCTTGTAATTCATACACACATTTGATATATAATATGAAGAATTTTGAAATCAATGATGAAATATGGTGACTGATGTAATTCAGCATGCGTGCATTGACATTAATGAGGAATAAGCATGCAGAAGAACACAACAAAAGTATCAGGCCACCATAGAGTTTAAGATTACAACTCGATCCAGCAAAGTCATCAGAAGAACGAGAGCTGTAACTTAGTAAAAAACACCCATATAGGATAGACCCGCTTGAAGGCTAACTCAATTTCTCCCCCTTTGTCATCGAATGACCAAAAGGGTCGAAACTGAGGACTAACGCCCCTGAAGAATATCATGATGATGGAGGAGCGCCAGCATTGTCAGGGTCTTGAGTCGTTGTAGGGCCTGCTGCAGTGTCATCCAAGTCTTCATGCTCGTCCGTGGCGCGCGAGGAAGAATATGAGCTGGCCACCAAGGAAGGAACCTTGACCTTCTTGTATTTCTTCGGTGGAGGAGCAGACCAGTCGAAGTCTTCCTTGAAGCCCATTTGCTTCAGATCTTCTTCACCATATAGATGTGACAGAATAGCCCAGGTGCGATCAAAAACTTCATGGAGGTAGTAATGGTTTTTCTTCACTGCATTATGTGTAGAGGTCGTGTTGTGAAGAATAGAGCCAAACTGGCGCTTAACCCACTTGTGGTTTCGATCCACCTTCTGGTGAAGACTTATAAGCAGTTCACGGTCAGCCATCACACGAGGAGCAGTAGCTTGAGGACTTTTCTTGGCAGCATTGGCAGCAGAATCATGAGTGGCAGAGTCATCCTTGGTGGAATAAGATGCAGCTTTGCGGAACTGACCATCCAATGGACGAATGCCTTCATCGATAATGGCTGGTGACTTGCCCTTCTCATCAGATGAGGAAATTGTTCGCTTGAGGACTTCAATAGGGGGCAAGTAGCTGAGGTGATTCTGAAAATCAGCCTTGTAGTTGAGTGAAGACCTTGTTCTGAGTAATCTCATGATCCACTGCGCGTAAGGCTTCAGCTCAAATGGTGAAAGTGCAACATTTGCCAGAGTCCTCATAAAGAAATCATGATAGTTTATGGGGATGCCATGCATGATGTTGAAAAGCATATTCTTCATCATTCCGATAATTTCTTCATCAGATGAGTCATGGCCTTTGATGGGACTCATGGTCTTCGTCAGAATGCGGTAGATGGTTCTTGGCACATAGAGCAATTCCTTCACGAGGAATTTGGTCCTTGGAGCTTGACCCGGCTTCAGCGGCTTCATGAGCACTTGCATATAGTGAGCAGTGAGTTCAGGCTCATTGTACAGACAACGTGCACCGTCAGGTGGAGGACTGATTGGCAAGGCACGAAGCAATTCAAAGGCTGGTGCCTTGTAATGAGTGTTCTCAGTCATCCAGTCCAACACCCACGAGTTGAGTCAGTAGCATCACCTGTGATATGCAGAGTTGCGTAGAACTGAAGAATGAGCTCTTCATTCCAATCAACTATGTCAGAGCAGAAGTTGAGCAAGCCTGCATCATGAAGCATGCTGAGGACTTGAGAAAAGCACGGCATAGATTCCATGTCCACATGAGGAATATGCTCGTGATCGCAGACTTTGTCCGTGTTGAAAAGTAGTGAGGAATAGAAGTTGGCCTGGCTGGCAGTCCAGAAACGCTTCCTTCTAAGACGATCATTGTCATAGGGGTTGAATTCAGTGAAGAACACGTGCTCGCCGAAGAAATCATTAGCCTTGAATTTTTGCTTCTTTGAGAAAGGATCCTTTGGCTTGGGCTGAGGAGTGTCAGTCAATTGCATCACCACCTCAGGAATCACAATCTCAGGTTCCTCAGGCTGAGGAATTTTAGGCTCTTCTGCAGCTTCAGGCTGGGTCTTCAATTCTTCATTGACAATATCTTCAGCGGCTGGAATGGAGTCATCAGCCCTGGCACTCTCATTTTCTTCAGTAGCCTGATTGTCATCAGCGGTGCTGGCATGTTCTTCAGTAGGCTGAGCAGATGCTTCAGCCTGAGTAACTTCAACGTGCACAGGAGGAGCAGCACTTGGAGTGAATTTCTTCATCAGATTGACGAACCGCACGTTGGCGCCTGTCGGTGTCAAAACCGGCGGATCTCGGGTAGGGGGTCCCGTACTGTGCGTCTAGGCGGATGGTAACAGGAGACAAGGGACACGATGTTTTACCCAGGTTCGGGCCCTCTTGATGGAGGTAAAACCCTACGTCCTACTTGATTAATATTAATGATGTGTGTTACAAGAGCAGATCTACCACGAGATCAAGGAGGCTAAACCCTAGAAGCTAGCCTATGGTATGATTGTTCTTCGTCCTACGGACTAAAGCCATCCGATTTATATAGACACCGGAGAGGGCTAGGGTTACACAGAGTCGGTTACAATGGTAGGAGATCTACATATCCGTATCACCAAGCTTGCCTTCCACGACAAGGAAAGTCCCATCTGGACATGGGACCAAGTCTTCAACCTTGTATCTTCATAGTCTTGGAGTCCGGCCGATGATGATAGTTCGGCTATCCGGACACCCCCTAGTCCAGGACTCCCTCAGTAGCCCCTGAACCAGGCTTCAATGATGACGAGTCCGGCGCGCATATTGTCTTCGGCATTGCAAGGCGGGTTCCTCCTCTGAATAATTTATGGAAGATTGTGAACACCAGGATAGTGTCCGGCTCTGCAAAATAAATTCCACGCACCACCATAGAGAGAATAATATTTACACAAGTTCAATCTGCTGACGTATTTGGTGGCGTGACGTCACACCACTACCAAGCCTTTACTTGAATCGTTTTTATTGTACCACCTCAGCGTGTTTAGCGAAGCGGTTTCCTTGGCACGTCTTGTCGAAACAGAGATCGTGTTCCCCATATTCCAGGATTCCCATCAATACGGACGTGGGTAACCCAACTGCGCCATTGATTGCGGCGCTTGGGAGATAAGCGAGTTTTATCAGGCCGGTGGGGACACATGTTTTTGTCCGCCCATATAAGGGGATAAAGATCCAACCCTTTTACCTGCACCTTCTTCCTCCTTGGCTTATCCATCTCCGCGAACTCGAGCTCCAGCGCCCAAGTCCGCACATCTCACCTCAACCTTCTCCAACTATTTCCGGAGTGGGAGGCAAGTGGATGGCCTCCTCCGTCACAGAGGGGCACATCCAGAAGCTGCGCAGCGCCGGATATTTGTCCAGCAACATCGCGCATCGGCTCCCCGACGAGGGAGAGCTCATCCCCACCCCCAGGCCCCATGAGAGGGTAGTATTTCTTCCCCATTTCCTCCGTGGACTGGGCTTCCCACTCCATCCCTTTGTCTGGGGGCTCATGTTCTACTACGGCCTGGATTTCCATGATCTGGCCCCGAATTTCATCCTCAACATCTTGGCGTTTATCGTCTTGTGTGAGGCCTTCCTCTGCATCCAGCCCCACTTCGGCTTGTGGCTCAAGACCTTCAGTGTCAAGCCGAAGGTTGTGAAGGGCAGCCAAGCGGAGTGCGGAGGCGCCATGGTGGGCAGGATCTCCAATGTTACTTGGCTTGAGGGCACTTTCATGGAAACCATTAAGGGGTGGCAGTCGGGGTGGTTCTACATCACCAAGCCGCGTGACCCTGAATGGGCAGCGGCCCCCGAATTCAGATCTGGCATCCCCACACGGCCCACCTCCTGGAAAGAGAGCGGCCGGACATGGGATGATTCGGAGGAGCTGACCGGACTCCAAGCCTGCATCCAAAAGCTAGTGGACAAGAAGCTCAAGCTTGTCAACGTAGTCCAAGTCATGCTCATCCGCCGGATTCTCCCGTGCCAACGACGGGGCTTCGACATGTGGGAGTTCAATCCGGCGCAGCACCAGACTTTGAGCGGGCTCTTCGACACTATGTACGAAGATGTCTGGAAGGTGCTGTTCAAGGGCGCCGAGGCTCCTGCATCCGCTACCGAAGATCGCGGATTCAGCTCGCAGTGTCCGGCTGACGAGGTAAGTGATTTTGTCCTTTACAAGACGCTTGTTTTCCATAGTTTGACTCTATGCGGGATCTAAACTCCCTCTCCTTTGACAGGACTGGCTGGCGAAGGCCGAGCAGACTATCTGTCCGGCCCCATTGCCAGAGGACCCAGCGGACGCTCGCTTAACGGGGCTGCTGGCTCCGGCACCCCATGTGGTGCCGGAGAAGAAGGCCAAGAAGAAGGCCACGGGGACTCGGAAGAGTTCCCGTTTTCAGGTGTTATCGGATGATGACTCCGAGGCTGACTCCTCTCACAAAGGCGAGGAGGAGAAGAAGAAAGCCTCTCCCCTAGCGGGGGGAGGGAAGAAAAGGAAGGCCTCCCCAACGCGAGAGGCCGAAGGGTCCAAGAAGGAAAAAACTCTTTCCCCAGGCTGCTCCGCCAACGCCAGTGACGATGACAAGGACTGGCCCCCAAGGGCCAAGCCCCTGGCGAGATCGTAAGTATCCGGACTCCCGAATAACTTCATGGCTTTTATTTTCGCCGCATAATGTCTTTCTAATGCCGCATACAACCCTGCAGTCTGCCCAAGGATGATCTTCCCGCTTCGTCGAGTGGGTCCTTAGGTGCGTCAGATATGGATTCTCTCCCGACCGCCTCCACCCCCCGTGATGCGGACGATGCCGAGGTGGGATCCCGGGAAGGGACCCACCCGGAGGAGGAGGCCCCGGAGGTGTCGCAGAACAACCTCCCGGACCTTGCACCGGACTCGGCCCCGGAACCCATAGCGGTTCCGGAGTCCGGCAGGCGGCCCCTTTGTAAGAAGGGCAAGACCGTGACGCCGACAGCCTCCGTCCAACCGGAGGCGCCTGATAGCTTGTTGGAGGCGCTCAATGGCGCCTCCATCAAAGAGGAACACCGCACTGTTATGAGTGCGGTGATTCAGAAGGTTCAGCTCGCCAAGAGCGGGCTGACCGAAGCCTGCAGCAGCCTTCTAACAGGCTTTGAGGTAAGAATTTTGATATATGTAAAATAGTACCGCATAGACAGTAGCCCCTGATGCTCGGTTCGGTGTTCGGAAAGAAAGGCCGGACTGAGGATCTAAAAAGATATACGCAGGAGTCATAAAAAATATGTTAATATGGGATTGCAGGCTGTGGTGCTGACCTCTGCCGCACTGACTACGGAGGTCAATACTTTGAAGGAAACCCTCA
The DNA here is from genome assembly GCF_002162155.2 of Triticum dicoccoides. Lineage (NCBI taxonomy): Eukaryota > Viridiplantae > Streptophyta > Magnoliopsida > Poales > Poaceae > Triticum > Triticum dicoccoides. Next base: position 332,118,675 of record NC_041393.1, on the reverse strand, counting down.
AGCGGTCCGAGAACGAGCTCGGCCGTGCCAAGAAGCAGCTCGAAGACAAGGAAGGTGAGTAATACCTTATTAAAATTGTACCTTATAGAAAAGGATTTGGTTGCAAGAAAAATGACAAGGATAACATGGATATAGCAGGGGCCATAAACGAGGTGGCGACCCTGAAGGAGGCGGTGTCCGCGGCCGAACATAATGCGGCCGCGGAACGCACCAAGCGAGAGAAGCAGAAGGCGCGGGTGGCGGAGGTACAACAAGAGCTCCAGGCTCTCATGGAAAAACATGAGAGTTTGGAGCGTGACTCGAAGACTCGAGAGTTCGAGCTTGCGACGGCTCTTGAGAGTGCCAAAGCCGCTAAGGCCGAAGCCTATAAGGCCCTCCAGGAAGTCGAGGCATTGAAGAAAATAGCGGCGGGTAAGGCGTTTTTCATGCAAAGTAAGCATGTGAGTGTGAATTACATATCACTTACCCGAATTCGGAGCTCTCCAGGAGCGTTCGTAGATCTGCCCCGCAGCGTGTCCAATGCTGCCGCTTTCTACAGGGCCGAGGAGGGGAGCTTGACGGAGAAGGTCTTCTGGTCTCAGTATGCTGAGGCGGGACAGCCGGTGCCCCTTAGCGACCAGCTGAAGCAGCTGGTCGAGCTCCACAAGGTGGCCGAACAGGCCATGAAGGGCCTCATAGTTCGGCTGTGGCCTAAGGAGGCCATGCCTGGGAGCTACTTCGGCCTGGTGCGGCGGCTGGTGGATGCGTGCCCATTGGTTGAAGTCATCAAGCACTCCGCCTGTATTGAAGGTGCCCGTCGGGCCCTTGCCCACGCAAAGGTGCACTGGGGCAAGATGGATGCCCAGAAGCTTGTGACGGATGCGCCACCGCAGGGCAAGGAGCATCGCACGCCCGAGATGTATTATAAGAGTGTTCTGAAGGGTGCCCGCATTATTGCGGGTGAGTGCTCCAAAGATGTAATATTTGAGTAGACTCGCATTTTGTTATCCTGTGCGCTGAAAACTTAGTTCATATGCGCTAAGCAACGCTTGTTAATTTAAAATATTACCTTCTGTGTGGCTGTTTATCAAATCTGAGAGATGGCAAGTCGTCGGCTTCAGCCCCCATGCCACGAGTGCTGGGGTGTTCGGGATAAACTTGAGCACTCTTGTTCCCATTTTTGGCTCCATCTAGGGAGGCACTCAACACAACGAACAAGGCAACCAGACCATAGAATTCTATAATTTTAAATTTCGGCGAAGCCCCTAGTCTTCGGAAGGCCGAATTTGGGGCGCTATCCACGCCTGGGCCGGACAAAGCTGGCTCCTCGCTCTAAGCGGCATAAGTCTTTAGGGACTCGCAAAAAACCTCTCGAACAGCGACCGGCTCTCGCCTCATCATGACGGTCAGTTTTAGCTTTCTCCACTGAGGCGCTCACCCAGCTCAACTGGGGCGCAATCGCAGTGGTTCTCCCAGTGCTACCTTAGCCGATACAACGGAACGTAAGGTACCAAAACATGGGAGCCGGGCAAACCCAACTATTGACCCAAGACATGATTCAGAGCTGATGCATATAATGCTATAAGTTTGGGGTGCCACACTTGTGAAAGTGTTCGGACTTATCACACCATGATGCGGGAAACATAAGCCCCTGGTGTATTTAGCCATACCAAAATGTACGGATGCAACATGTCATAAATGAACATATGTATAAGAAAGAAATGCAATTGGAAGCAAAAAGGTGCTACATTACTTATTCAAGAAAAACTGCTGTAAATGCAGAACGATACAAATGGTGCGATAAGCAAGGGATGTGACTATTAAACATGTCCCCATCCAGGGGTAGGCTGCGGAATGGTGCATAAAACAGATTTAATGCTCGTAATGGAGACCACCTGGATATTCATTGTAGCCTTTCTCCTTCCCTGGCTATTGCATCGTGAGTTCGGCAGGTCTGCTGCCGGACAGGGCCTCGGACGAACGGAGTCCTGTGGGAAAAAATGAAAAGAAAAAAGAAAAAAAACAACACACTTGAGAGCCCCTGGTGTGGTTGATCCGCATTCTGGGCCTATCGTGGTCGTGCCCCTCTCCCCATGCCCATGGTATCTTCAGAGTGTAATGGTGTACGCGAAGGACCTGTCTTGACATTTTGCAGGGGCTGGGGTTGGGGCCGCATTGCTACACGTGCTCGGAATGTGCCAGGTGGTCTCGTTGTAGGTTACTCCGGGCGCGTTTAGCCGTGTCCGGCCGCTTAACGGCCGGACTCGAGAATTGCCTTAAGAGGATGCATTGTACTTCTGCCGCGATAGCCGCTGTATGTTCCTCCGTTCGGAGAGAGCCTTCAGTGTTTCCGTTAACTGTGATGATTCCTCGAGGGCCTGGCATCTTGAGCTTGAGGTATGCGTAGTGCGGCACCGCATTGAACTTTGCAAACGCGGTACGTCCGAGCAGGGCATGATAGCCGCTGCGGAACTGAACTATGTCGAAGATTAAATCCTCGCTTCGAAAGTTATCCAGGGATCCGAAGACCACTTCTAGTGTAACTGAGCCTGTACAATTGGCTTCTACACCTGGTATGACGCCTTTAAAGGTCGTCTTGGTAGGTTTAATCCTTGAGGGGTCTATGCCCATTTTACGCACTGTATCCTGATAAAGCAGGTTCAGGCTGCTGCCGCCGTCCATCAGGACTCTGGTAAGGTGAAATCCATCAACGATTGGGTCTAAAACCAATGCGGCGAATCCGCCGTGGCGGATGCTGGTGGGGTGGTCCCTTCGGTCAAAAGTGATCGGGCAGGAGGACCATGGATTGAACTTCGGGGCAACTGGCTCCATCGCGTATACGTCCATGAGTGCACGCTTCCGCTCCCTTTTGGGTATGTGTGTTGCGTATATCATGTTCACCGTCCGCAATTGTGGGGGGAAACCCTTCTGTCCTCTATTGTTCGGTGGTCGGTCTCTTTCTCGTCATCGCTATGCAGCCCCTTGTCGTTGTTTTCGGCAATTAAGTTGCCTGCCTGCTTGAATACCCAATAGTCCCTGTTGGTGTGGTTGGCTGGCTTTTCGGGGGTGCCGTGTATCTGGCACGAGCGGTCGAGTATTCGGTCCAAATTGGACGGACCCGGAGTAGTTCTTTTGAATGGCTTTTTCCACTGACCGGGTTTAGAGCCTCTGAATCCGGCATTGACTGTCGTATCTTCACTATTATCGCCGTTAATGCGGCGTTTGTTTTTGTTGCGACGCGAACTGCCATTACGGTCCTTGATATCCGGACTGCCAAATTTTTTGCTGAGGTTGTTGCTGCGTGCTAGCCAGCTGTCCTCATCCGCGCAGAAGTGGGTCATGAGTGATGTGAGGGCGGCCATGGATTTCGGCTTTTCCTGTCCCAGGTGCCGGGCAAGCCAGTCGTCGCGGATGTTATGTTTGAAGGCCGCGAGGGCCTCCGGATCCGGACAGTCGACGATTTGGTTTTTCTTGGTTAAGAACCGTGTCCAGAATTGTCTGGCCGATTCGTCTGGCTGCTGAATTATATGGCTTAGGTCGTCAGCGTCTGGTGGTCGCACATACGTGCCTTGGAAGTTATCGAGGAATGCGGCTTCCAGGTCTTCCCAACTCCCGATTGACTCTGCTGGCAGGCTGTTAAGCCAATGCCGGGCTGGTCCTTTAAGTTTGAGTGGGAGATATTTGATGGCGTGAAGATCGTCACCGCGGGCCATGTGGATGTGGAGGAGATAGTCTTCGATCCAAACCGCGGGGTCTGTTGTGCCATCGTAAGATTCAATATTCACGGGTTTAAACCCTTCGGGGATTTGATGATCCATTACTTCATATGTGAAGCATAGTGGGTGTGCGGCGCCTCTGTACTGGGCGATATCACGACGGAGCTCAAAAGAGCTTTGTCTATTTTGTTCGGCCCGGCCGGACTTACTGTGTCCGGCGCGACGGTTGTCGTCGCGTATCATGGGGCGCCCACGCGATCCATAGATCGATCTTGATTGTCTTGCCTTATCCTCCAATATATCTCGCAAGTCCGAAGCGTTCCCTTGTGGCCTTGTGCTTTTCGAGCGATGTCGGGGTACGGTTCTAGTGAAGGGCCTAGAGGCCTCTCTGTCGCAACCACGGGGTGGTCGGTCAGCCGTATTGTCTGCTGGTGATGCAGGTTCATACGCCTCCTCCTCTAATCGGGGGAGCAACTTGCATTTATGGTAGCTTTTGGAGGGGCGTTCGAGCTCATGCTCTTCGGCCGCGAGGACTTCGGTCCATCTGTTGGCTAGCAGATCTTGATCATCTCTAAGCTGTTCCTGCTTTTTCTTGAGGCTGTTCGCCGTGTCCATAAGCCTGCGTTTAAAATGCTCTTGTTCGACGGGATCCTCAGGCACGACGAATTCGTCGTCGTCGAGGCTTGCCTCGTCTCCGGAGGGAGGCATATAATCCTCTACCTCTTCTTCTGCCGCTCTCTCATGAGGGATGGCGTCTCCGTCCTCCTGTGTTGAATCTTGCTGGAGTGGGTTGTCTTCGGCACTGTCTGGGGTGTTATTATCTCCGGTGCCGGAATCTTCATTCTTGCTGTGGCGGGATTTAGAGCGGCGCCGCTGACGCCGGCGCTTGGGCTGTTTCTTGGAGGGGCCATCCTCCGCTGTTCCTTCGCCATTCCCATCCTTTGGGATATCCACCATGTATATGTCATATGATGAGGTGGCTTTCCAGTGCCCGGTAGGCGCTGGTTCTTGGTTGTCTTCGGCATCGTCGTCCATACCGTCGATGTCTTCGGAGTCGTAGTCTAGCATGTCGGTTAGATCGTCGACAGTGGCTACTAAGTGGGTGGTGGGTGGGCTTTGAATTTCTTCGCCGTCCGCATCCCAACCGTCCTGACCGCAGTCCGGCCAGGGCTCTCCTGATAACGAGAGATACTTTAGCGAACTCAAGATGTCGCCGAATGGTGAGTGTTGAAAGATGTCCGCAGCGATGAACTCCATGACTGGCGCCCAATCGGATTCGATTGGAGGGGGCGCGGGAGGTTCGGAGTCCGGCAAGGAGTCCGGCACCTTGGAGTTACGAGCTTTATGAGGGACAAGGTCAGTGTTCGGCTCTATCACCGTAGAGGTTGCAGCCCCCGAGGCGGTGTCTAGCCATCCGTCCTCGATCTGCGCAGCCGGCTCCGAATTGAAGATCGGAGCGGGCTCGAGTGCGGCCTCCACGGTACTGTCCGGCTGCAGAGCTAAATCATGCCCGTCGTGACAGTGCGGCGCGCTTGGCTGTGGCTCGAATCCCTCGAAGATCAAGTCCCCGCGGATGTCAGCCGTGAAGTTCAAACTTCCAAATCTGACCTGACGGCCAGGGGCCTAGCTTTTGATCTGCTCCAGATGGCCAAGCGGATTGGCCCGCAGTGCAAAGCCGCCGAATACGAAGATCTGTCCGGGGAGGAAGGTCTCACCCTGGACTGCGTCGTTGTTGATGATCGAAGAAGCCATCGAGCCTATCGGTGACGACACAGAGGAACTCTCAATGAAAGCACCAATGTCGGTGTCAAAACCGGCGGATCTTGGGTAGGGGGTCCCGAACTGTGCGTCTAGGCAGATGGTAACAGGAGACAAGGGACACGATGTTTTACCCAGGTTCGGGCCCTCTTGATGGAGGTAAAACCCTACGTCCTGCTTGATTGATATTGATGATGTGGGTATTACAAGAGTAGATCTACCACGAGATCAAGGAGGCTAAACCCTAGAAGCTAGCCTATGGTATGATTGTTGTTGTATCCTACGGACTAAAACCATCCGGTTAATATAGACACCGGAGAGGGCTAGGGTTACACAGAATCGGTTACAATGGTAGGAGATCTACATATCCGTATCGCCAAGCTTGCCTTCCACGCCAAGGAAAGTCCCATCCGGACACGGGATGAAGTCTTCAATCTTGTATCTTCATAGTCTTGGAGTCCGGCCGATGATGATAGTTCGGCTATCCGGACACACCCTAGTCCAGGACTCCCTCAACGCCCTTCCAATCAGCATGGTAGCGATCAAATTCATCACTCAGTTGCTTGATTTTAACTTGCAAAGCAAGGAGCTGATCAGGGGTGAGAGTGAGGACATTGTCCTTGAGGTAGCGCTGTTTCTTGTACTGCGCTTTCTTCAAACTTCTGCCATGTTCAAATTTCCACTTTTCTTCCTCAATGAAGGCAGTCAGAACATGACTCTGACCAGGAGTGAGGTTCATCTCCGGCAAAGGCGTGTTAGGGTCCTTGTGCCATAGGTCAATGTAGTCGAGGATCAACTTTGGATCCAACATCAGTGGCACATTGCTGCCTTTGGCTCTAGCGGCCCTGGCTTGCCTGTCTCTGATGATTTTGGCAAGTTCTTCATCATCAGCCTCATCATCATCAGAGGGAACTTGGAAGGCGACCTGCTTCTTATGAGGACTTGGTGAAACGCCTCGTCCAGCAGTGGCCTTTTTCTTCAGCAAAGAGTGACCAGCTGAGGAATTTCGAGCAGCTGAGGAGCTTGCAGATGCTCCTGAGGCAATCGAGAAGCCTTGAGTCCTTTGGCACGAGGCGAGATGCACAGGTGCCGAGAATTTGGTCGGAGCAGCTGAAGACTTTGACGGAGGAGCTGAGGACTTTGAAGGAGCAGTATGAGGAATTTGCCGTGAGGGCCTTGAAGAATCTGGCCTTGAGGGCATAGCAGAGGAGCTTGGCCGTGAGGGCATTGAAGGAGAAGCACTGGACTTATGCGCAGGCTTCTTATGCATTGCCTTCTTTGGCTGACTAGCAGAGGCCTCAGCAGAGGAAGCAGCAGCAGCAGAGTCTGCGTTGAATTTCTTCACTGCTTCCTTTGCTTGCTTGGCCAATTTGGCCTGTCACTTTGCCCATTCATCAGCATAGTCCTCACCGCGCTTGAGGCTAGTGGGATCTGCTTCTTGGCCTGGTGCCAATGGAGGTCTTGAGCATGGAGGGTTGAGCGTGAATTTCTTCATATACTTGGGAGTAACATACCTGTACTCCCTCCATTCTCATGCCCATCTCCTCTCTATCCGTTGTATGCGCACCTTGCGCTGATTCTTGTCCTCCTTGCCAAACTTGGCTTCATCAGGAGTGCAGTATCCAGCATAAATGTCCTAAGGGATTTCAAACGCAGTATTGACCTCAGGCCTCTTTCCTCCCTTCTGTGGGTTCTTGTCAGCCATTTTCTTCAGCTGAGGAATATGAACAACTAAAGTTTCTGAAGAGGTGTGCAACTTTTCTTCGAGGAACGCTGCAAATGAGTTAAGTTGATGAGAACCTAGTGATTCAGCAGCGGACATTTGTACCTGTGAACAGAGTATAGTTGCGAGGAATTTGGAAAGGTCATATGCGTTCTCAGAAGGTTTTTTAAAAATGAATAGGTTTTGAGGAATTTGACCAGATGAGTCTTGAGGAATTTCACTAAGTGTTCTTTGTCTTAGGTTCCAGAGTTGTATAGATTGAAAATCCACACAACTGAGGAATCTTGAAGAAAATCATAGCTTAGAGAAACGAATCAAGAGCTGATAACATGTGAGGTGTTCATGTATGTGAAGATTTGAAGAATAAACACTTTTGAAGATTTTCAAGAAAACTTGAGAATCAAAGAGCGCAGTAAAAGTAACTTCTAATTACCCGAAGTGAAGAACTCGACGAACTAGGAAGAGTAGATGTGAAGTCCGTCGGGTCAGATCTTCCACGCCCTAACTCGGCAGAGGAAGACAGCTACGGCGGCGGAGGAGTGAAGAAATCCGCAACCGGCGCGAGTACGACGTCGACGAGGTCGAGGCAGTGAAGCTCTTCCTCACCGGCGACAATGAAGTAGCGGTGGCGCTAGGGTTTTGGGAAGCTCGAGCAGGAGAGAGCGCGAGCAAGGTGAAAGTGAAGTGAGGAAGAGACAGGGGTATTTATAGAGGGAGTGAAAAACTGTTCACCCGAGGAAATTTGGACGAACGTGCCCCTGGCCCTTCTCATTCGTGTGACATGTGTCACCCACGTAATGAGAGGTGGTGATCGTGTAGGATCGTGGGTGAATAGATAAGTATTGTCATGAGAAGTGGAACGATTTGAGCTGCAAAGCCGAAAATTTAGATAAGATAAGTTTAAAAATTCCGTTCGCAATTTCTTTAGCTGTCAAGGACACAGTGAAGATTTTGAACGAGTTTCAATTAGAACGCACATGAAGAATTTGTGAATAGATTGGGTTGAGTTTAGCATAGAAGGGAAGGGTCCGATCACATTCATTTAGCAGAAGAAAACAACTTGAAGAATTAGCAATAAGTGAATGATGTAGAGGACATAAAACTCATATATATATATATATATATTCCATTGAAGAACAACACTGGAAAAAGTGAAGACAATGCAAAGTTGAAGAATTTGAAAAACTGAGGAATTTCAAAAACGAAGAAAAACTTAATTGAAGATTTCCAACTTTGGGTGGTGGCGTAACCCACCGTATAAGAAAGCTGATTCCAGACACCGTGTACAATTGTCGTAGGGCTCTGAGAATCAATTTCTTCATTAATTTCTTCACACTTAGAGGGTTAGTCTTCATTGATTGAAGAAAAACGTTACTTCGTGCGTTGCGCATCTAAGTCATCAAGTCAGCATAAGTGTTAGGATGTGTGTCCATTTAAGAGAACATTCGAAGATTCTAGGATATTTAGCTCACACCGCAACCTGCTAAATCTCTTCTCATCCAAGGGCTTAGTGAAGATATCGGCCAGTTGATCTTCAGTGCTAACGTGGTCGATGGAGATGTCGCCCTTCAACACATGATCACGAAGAAAATGATGACAAATCTAGATGTGCTTGGTCTTCGAGTGCTGAACTGGGTTATGAGCAATCTTGATAGCACTCTCATTGTCACAGTAGAGAGGCACATTCTTCACGTTGACGCCATAGTCCTCGAGTGTTTGCTTCATCCATAGTAGTTGAGCACATCACGATCCAGCAGCAATGTACTCAGCTTCTGCAGTGGAGAGTGATACACAGTTCTATTTCTTCGAGGACCAATAGACCTAGGATTGTCCGAGGAAATGACATGTGCCTGATGTTGACTTGCGGTCCACGCGATCGCCAGCATAGTCATAGTCTAAATATCCAATGAGATCAAAAGAAGAGACCTTGGGATACCATAATCCAAGTGTTGGTGTGTGAGCTAAGTATCGAAGAATATGCTTCACAGCCTTATGGTGTGATTCGTAGCTTGAAATCGGGCACACATGCAAACACTAAACATAATGTCCGGCCTAGATGCACATAGGTACAGTAAAGAGCCAATCATGGAGTGGTATACCTTTTGATCGAAGTCTTGACCATTTTCATCAGTGCACAGATGGCCATTTGTGGGCATTGGAATTTTGACCCCTTTGCAATCTTGCATGCCGAATTTTCTCAATACGTCCTTGAGGTATTTCTCCTGAGATATGAATATCCCGTTGCGCTGTTGACGAATTTGAAGACCTAAAAAGAACTTCAATTCTCCCATCATAGACATTTGATATTCTTCACTCATCATATAGGCAAATTCATCACTATATCGTTGGTCAGTACAACCAAAAATGATATCATCAACATATATTTGGTACACAAATAATTCATCATCATAAGACTTAGTGAAAAGAGTTGGGTCGAGTGAACCGGGTTTGAAGCCTTTCTTCATGAGGAATTCCTTCAAAGTATCATACCACGCCCGAGGGGCTTGCTTGAGGCCATACAGGGCCTTGTTGAGATTGAAGACTTTGTCAGGATTCTTTGGATCTTCAAAACCTGGTGGTTGAGCAACATATACTTCTTCCTCAAGCTTACCATTGAGGAATGCACTTTTCACATCCATTTGTTGTAAGATAATATCAGGATGGTTAACATAAGCAAGTAATATGCCAATAGCCTCAAGTCTAGCAACAGGTGCAAAAGTTTCATCGAAGTCAATTCCTTCAACCTGTGTGTAGCCTTGAGCTACAAGCCGTGCCTTATTCCTCACCACAAGGCCATTTTCATCTTGCTTGTTGCGGTAGATCCACTTTGTGCCAATAATGTTGTGCTTGCGAGGATCTGGACGTTTGACCAGTTCCCAGACGTTGTTGAGCTCGAACTGATGTAATTCTTCTTGCATAGCTTGAATCCACTCAGGCTCCAGAAATGCTTCATCTACCTTAGTGGGCTCTGTGATAGAGACAAAAGCAAAGTTCCCACAAAAGTTATACAAATGTGAAGCTTTTGAGCGTGTGAGAGGACATGGTGCTTCAATGTCATCGATGATCTTCTCGATTTGCACTTCGTTTGCAATACGAGGATGAGCGGGTTGTCTTCGAGGAATTTTGATCTGCATTATCTTCAGGTGCATTTTCCTCAGCACCATTTTCTTTAGGTGAGCCAGTTCGATGTTCATCACGTTCTGGAATGAATTCTTCAGCAGATTCTTCAGTAGAAATGACATCCTCAGTGGCTTTGAACTTGATAGACTCCTCAGGTGCTGGTTCTTCTATCACAGAAGGTTGGTGCTCTCTTTGTGAGCCATTAGTTTCATCGAACCGCACATCTATAGTTTCAACAACCTTGTGAAGAACATTGTTGAAGACATTGTAGGTGTGCTAGTCCTTTCCGTAACCAAGCATGAAACCCTCATGTGCTTTCGGTGCAAATTTATATGTGTGATGAGGATCTCTAATCCAACATTTAGCACCAAAGACTTTGAAGTAACTCGCATTGGGCTTCTTGTCAGTGAGGAGTTCATAGGCAGTCTTCTTGATGAATTTGTGAAGATATACTATGTTGATGATGTGGCACGCAGTATCAATTGCCTCACTCCAGAAACGACGAGGCGTCTTGTATTCATCAAGCATAGTGCGAGCCATCTCAACAATAGTTCTGTTCTTGTGCTCCACTACGCCATTCTGTTGAGGAGTATAAGGAGCAGATAACTCATGAGTAATACCAAGTTCATCAAGATAGTCGTCAAGATCGGAATTCTTGAACTCAGTTCCATTGTCACTCCTGATGTGCTTGATCTTCACACCAAAGTTGGTTGAAGCCCTCGAGGAAAATCATTTGAAGAGTTCTTGCACCTTATGTTTGTAAGTGACAATGTGTACCCATGTGTAACGAGAATAATCATCAACAATAACAAAGCCATATAGAGAAGCATCATTTGTAACAGCAGAAAATGATTAGGACCGAAGAGATCCATGTGAAGCAATTCAAATGGTCGAGTGGTAGTCATGATAGTCTTTGCTGGATGCTTGGCCTTTGTCATCTTTCCAGCTTTACAGGCTCCGCATAAGTGATCCTTGAGGAATTTGACATTCTCAATGCCAATGACATGCTTCTTCTTCGCGAGCGTGTGCAGATTCCTCATGCCAGCATGACCAAGTCGTCGATGCCATAGCCAGCCTTCTGAAGCTTTTGCAAGTAAGCATACAGCTGGTTTAGGTCCTGTAGAGAAATCAACAATGTACAAGTCTCCTCTCCTAAAGCCTTCGAAGGCTTTGGAATTGTCAGCTTCGATGATCACAACACAACGATACTTGCCAAAGACAACAACCATATCAAGATCACAAAGCATTGAGACAGACAAGAGGTTGTATCCTAAGGACTCGACAAGCATGACTTTGTCCATGTGTATGTCCTTAGAGCTCACAACCTTACCTAGACCCAATACCTGACTTTTGCCTTTGTTCGCGAAGATGATATGCTTCAGATGTGACGGTGATAAAGGAGCATCCATCAATAGATTCTTATCACCCGTCATGTGATTCGTACATCCACTATCGAGGACCCACTCATTGGCTTTGGGTTGTTTATCCTACAGATGAATTAGTGCAACTTACGAACTCATATACTTCATCAGTGAAGAATATGACATCAATATCATCAGATCAATTTCTTCGAGCAATTAGAATAGATAAATAGTATGAGGACGTGTGAAATGAAAGTTCATTTCATCATGACTAGCCTGCGTCCTATCATGCACTGTTCAGGTCTCCAGCAAATTCTTCAGACGTTTTGAGCTCGTCTGGAGACCTGACCCTGCATAAGAGATTAGTTCTTTTTCTTCACCACCCACATCTGTATGGGTGGGAAAGAATTCATCACTCTGCGAGCACCATATGAGAAAGGTGGCATAGATGCCAGTCCACTTCGTTTCACATAAGAGGGGTTAGGGCAAGCATATGAATAAGCAGAGAAATTCTTCGAGGACTTATTAACATAATGATTTGAAGAATAATGCACATATTCATAGCCCTTAGCTTTACCCTGCGAAACAGAAGGGTTAGAACAATGATGATCATATGAGGACTTTGATCCGTTTGAGGAATTTGATCCACGTGAGGAATTTGGTCCATATGAGGACTTGAATCCATATGAAGAATTTGGTTCATTCGAAGAATTTGATCTGGGGTTCCTATTCTTCACGGGCGGTGTCATGAGGACATTCACCTGAAGACTTTCAAGGCAACTTTTGGGAACCCAGATTTTTTCATAGGGGAACCGTTCCTGCAGTTAGTCCCAACATATCTAGCAAATACTTCACCATTCTGGTTTTTGAACAGTTTATAGTTGGAGTCAAATGACTCATCAGAAGAATGAGGAGATTCACATGTAAAGCCAGATAAGTTAGATGGATCAACTGGAGGTCCCTTTGCAGCAACCCATGAGGTTTTGGGGTACTGCTTAGGCTTCCAATATGTTCCATCAGCATTGAGTTTCCTCTCAAAGGCAATACCCTCTTTCCTAGGGTTTCTGATGAGGATCTGCCTTTTGAGCACATCACAAAGAGTCTGATGCCCTTTGAGGCTTTTGTACATGCCTGTCATGTACAATTCCTTCAGCCCTGCATCATAAGTGATACTTGCATTGTCCTCAGATTAGGAATTAGTGATAGCAGAGACATATGAAGAATTTGTAGCATTAGAAGCATTTGAACATTCAGGTGAAGAATTAGCAGTTTCATGTTCAATGCACTTCAGACATGGAGGAACAAATTCTTCCTGAGTAGCACTGATTTGTTGAGCAAGTAGTGAATCGCGCTCCTTCTGAAGATCTTCATAATCCACTCTTAGATTTTCAAGATCTTGCTTTCTTTGAAGAAATTCATAAGAAAGCTTCTCGTGATCAGATAAGAGAGTGTTATGATGACCTTGAAGATTGTCAAACTTGGACTGAAGTCTTTGAAGATTTTCAGTCAAGGTTTTAGTGTGATCAATTTCTTCACCCAACATATCATCACTTTTATCTAGCATGTTTTGAACCTTTTCAAAGGCCTTTTGTTGTTTCACAGCAATTTTAGCAAGTTTAGAGTAGTTGGGCTTGAGATTTTCATCAAACTCATCCTCACTAGAGTCAGAGGAGGCGTATTTAGTTACCTTGGCACCCTTTGCCATGAAGCAATAGGTGGGAGCATAGTCATCATTGCCTTCATCAGCCTTGTTGGTGAAGCCATTTTCTTCAGAGTTGAAGATAGACTTGCTGATAAATGCAGTAGCGAGAGCTAGGCTCGCCACACCAGACTCGGACTCCTCAGATGCCTCCTCGTCCTCATGTTCCTCAGATTCAGCCTCAGAGTCCATTTCCTTGCCAATGAATGCCCGAGCCTTCTTGGAGCTGCTCTTCTTGCGAGATGAAGACCTCGAGGATTTTGATGATGAAGACTTTGAAGATTTCTTCTTCTTCTTTGCGTCATCAGAACTGTAATCCTTGTACTTCTTCTTCTTTGATTCCGTATCCCACTGAGGACAATCTTGGATGTACTGACCAGGTTTCTTGCATTTGTGGCATAGCCTCTTCTTGTAGTCACTGGATGTGGAATCATTGCTCCTTGAGGGTTTTCCAAGGCGACCACGTCTTGAGAACTTCTGAAATTTCTTCACGAGCAGTGCTAGTTCCTAGCTCAGTTCTTCAGGGTCACCAAGGCTGCTAGCAGAGTCTTCATCTTCAGACTGAGAGACCGCCTTGGCCTTCAAAGCACGTGATCTGCCATAGCTCGAACCATAGAGATCTATCTTCTCAGCAAGCTGGAAATCATGAGTATTTAGCCTCTCGAGGATATCAGTGGGATCAAGTGACTTGTAGTCAGCACGCTCTTGAATCATCAGTGCCAGAGTATCAAATGAAGAATCGAGCAATCTCAGCAATTTCTTCACCACCTCATGGTCGGTGATGTCTATGGCGCCAAGCGATTGAAGCTCACTTGAGATGTCAGTGAGGCGATCAAAGGTTTGCTGAACATTTTCATTGTCGAGTCTTTTGAAGCGGTTGAAGAGATTGCGAAGAACGTCAACATGAGAGTCACTTTGAGTTGAGACTCCTTCATTCACTTTGGACAGCCTATCCCAGATAAGCTTAGCAGTTTCCAAAGCACTCACTCTTCCATATTGTCCTTTGCTCAGATGGCCACATATGATATTCTTCGCTTGGGAATCGAGTTGCTTGAATCTCTTCACATCGGTAGCATTCAGAGAAGGTGTGACTGAGGGAACACCATTTTCCACCACATACCAGAGATCGTTATCAATTGCCTCAAGATGCATTCGCATCTTATTCTTCCAGTAGGGGTAGTCCGTTCCATCGAAGGTAGGACACCCAGCAGAGACCTTGATCATACCTGCGGTCGACATAACTAAAACTCTAGGCGGTTAAACCAAAATCACACAGAACAAGGGAGTACCTTGCTCTGATACAATTTGAAAGTGTGTTATATCGACTAGAGGGGGGTGAATAGGCGATTTTTATGAATTCTTCACTGAGGAATTTGCTGGTGAGGAAATTCCTAACTGAAGAACTACTTGTAGCGGAATAAGTACTTAGAAGTAAACATAACAGAACACAAGCATAGTCATCATGATGAAATGAAGACAAGCATAGAGTACAAAAAGCGTAAACACAGGATAACACAAGAAGGAAGACGAACAGACTGAAGAAATTGAACTAAGGAAATTGAGAAAGTCTTCAGTCAAAGTCTTCAAATAGATATGAACTAGCACACAACAACAGACATGAGGAAATGAAAGAGTTGAGGAAATAGAACCAGTAAGCTCGGTGAAGACAATGATTTGGTAGACCAGTTCCAACTGTTGTCTTAGTTGTATATCTGGTTGGAGCGGCTGAGTATTTAAACTCGAGGACACCCAGTCCCGGACACACAGTCCTCACCGTATTCTCCTTGAGCTACGATCACACAGACCTCGCCCAATCACTCGTGGTAAGTCTTCGGGTGACTTCCGAACCTTCACAAACTCGGTCACTCGGCGATCCACAATTCCTCTTGGATGCTCTAGACCTTGACGCCTAACCGTCTGGAAGAAGCACAGTCTTCAAAGGAAACAAGCATCGGATCCACGCAGGATCAACCTCTTCAGTGATGCTCAATCACTTTGGGTTTTGTAGGTGTTGGGTTTGGGTTTTCCTCACTTGATGATTTTCGCTCAAAGTCCTCGGAGGATGGGATGCTCTCAAATGACAAGTGTCCGTTTCTCTCGGAGCAGCCAACCAGCTAGTGGTTGAGGGGGGCGGCTATTTATAGCCTAGGGAGCAGCTCGACATGATAAGACATAAATGCCCTTGTCTGATATAACCGTTAGGTGGGTAGATATTTTGGAACAGCTCGCGCATAGCACAACAACAATCGGAATTTTGACTATCAAAATCCTCAGGACTATCATGTTCCTCACTGTGTAGGCAATTCACACTGGTGAATTCCTAACTCCTAAGTCAGAACAAATTCCTTAGAGACCAGAAGAACTTCGTCTCTGTCACTGAAGAATATGACTGAACTGTATGAGATTTCCAATGGCTTCACTCGAAGGGATTGGTAGGTGTAGGATTTTGAGTTGAGCATCACATGGAAATTTTTCCTTAGTATTTCCTCGACCCCCTTTAATAGCACGGTGTTTCCTATGACTCAAGAAAAGAGAAAATGAAACTACGAAAACAAAAGTCTTCATGCTTCATGTTCCTCGAATGATTGCCAAGTCTTTAGGGTCACACCAATTTCTTCACTTTCAAAGTCTTCAGAAAGTCTTCAGAAATCCAAAGTCTTCAGTTGAAGAACTTCATTTTTAGTGGTCAACTTTCTCTGTAAATATCAAACTCCTCATAGACTTATAGACCTGTGTACACTCACAAACGCATCAGTCCCTTAACCTACAAGTCTTCAATACACCAAAATCACTAAGGGGCACTATATGCA
This sequence comes from Triticum dicoccoides, assembly GCF_002162155.2. NCBI lineage: Eukaryota > Viridiplantae > Streptophyta > Magnoliopsida > Poales > Poaceae > Triticum > Triticum dicoccoides. Next base: position 332,102,509 of record NC_041393.1, on the reverse strand, counting down.
CTTACAGCTCATGTTCGGCTCTGGCTTCTGAAATATGCTCTGTAGTTCATTCTGATAAAGCGAACAACCAGGTTCGTATAACTCACCTGGAGTGGGCAGGGAAGTAAGCTTGATGACATCCTGAGCTTTAGCTTCATGATGCACATCACCTGTCATCCACTCAAGGATCCAAGTCTTCGGATCCCTGTTGTTGCCTCGAATGTGTAAGGTGGCATAGAACCGCATAAGGAGCTCTTCATTCTAGTGCTCTTTATCAGTCACGAACGGCAGAAGGCCAACATCCCTAAAGCAGTCAATGGCTTCTTCCAGACATGGCAGCCCAGCCATATCATCGCAATCTAGACGGATGTGTGGAAAAATCCGGTCTTGATTATACAGAATTCAAGAGTAATAGATGCGCTGTTGATGGCTCCAAAATCTGTCAGAGGAGATCTTTGGCTTCTTGTAAGGGTTCTTGGCACTGCCAAAGAATGTATTGTCTTCTCTGAAGCCGAGCACGCTGAATGAGCCTTGTGTAGTGACAACACTTGGAAGCCTTGGCAGACACGGCTTTGGCTTCTGAACTTGAGGTCTTTGCTCCACATGATAATCATATTGGGGTCCTAGAGCAGTAGGAGGAATCATAATTGGCCAACGGATAGTGACAAGCCGACCTTCACGATTGAAGGCCCTTTCCATGGTGTGAGGCCGTGGTGGAGGAACAACCCGATCAGTGATGATTGGTGTCACAGTGGTTTCAGCATTTTCATTGGCTTCAGGCTCCACATTGTCTTCGGCCATGACAGGGTCATTGGCTTCAGTAGCATTGTTGGTGGCAATCTCATTGTTTTCAACCTCCATTTGGTCAACAACCAGAGGGTCAGGCATGATCACATTCTCTCAAGAATGACTTGATCAATAACAGGGGGTGTGGCTTCTCTTTCTTGTTCTCTTCTTTGTTCTTCGGCTAATGCAGCCGGAATGTCTTCAACAACATTAGCTTCAGATGCTTGAACAGTCGCAGAAGGATTCTCTTCAGGGAACACTTGAGATGCCACTGAGATGGATTGTTTTGAATCTTCTTATGGAATGGTGGACATGGAGATAGATGGACTAAGACCTTTGCGAAGCCTGCGAAACGCTGGCGACGCCTTTGGAGATGGAGTGGTCTCCATGTAATTTTCATCATCAAGCACCAGATAGGTGACTTGAGCTGGTGGAGTACGAGGTGTCTCATCTTGAACTGGGCTTACTGGGGTGTCGTCTTGTTGGCGCTCAACATATGAGTCATCTTGAGAAATTGGCATCAATGGACAACCAACGCTAATGTATTCACTGCTCGTAGGAGCAGGCGATGATACCAAGTGGGCTCGAGCTGAGGAAGGACTTCATCATCAAGTACATTGTCTTCATGACCAATGTCTTCAGCTGCGTTGGGCTCAATAGCTGGAACTTCTTCAGATTCTGGTGCCTGTGTGGGAGCAGGCTCATGAACAACGAGATGGCGCTCGCAATTAGCAGAGGCATGGTATGCAACAGAAATGGGTTCAACAATGAGGGGCTTTGGGGCAGCAGCACGCTCTTTCCTTGAAGACTTAGAGCCCTTTGTCTTCAAATTTTTCTTTGAGGGAGCATCATCAGATGTATCCTTGTGCTTCCTCTTCCTGGCTTCTACTTCAGCCTGCCTGGTCTTCTTGAGCTCAGAAGCAACAGAGGGGACCTTTGGCTTTGAGCCTGCCATGCTAGCAGGGAAGACAATGCTGGGTTGTCCCTGCCTTGTAGCATCAGGATTAGCTTCAGCAGGCTTCTTATTATTCTTAGCAGCCATTCTTGGATCAATGCCAGGACGCCCAAGAGCTTTCCTCTTTTCAACTTCATTGTGTGCTTGCACACATTTCTGAGCATAAGACTTCATGTGTTCTTGAGAGCCTTTAGCTTCTTCACGCTTCTTGTGAAATTCCGTTTTGAGGTCATGCAGCAGCTTCTTGAAGATTTGCACATCTGCCACACTGAGCTTGTGCATATTCTGCTTGAAATGCGCCTTCTCATAATCAATCTTATTTTTGATCTTGGCGATTCTCTATGCCATGCCTATATCATTAGCAATGGCTGCATGGAATGTGACGCTGATGCCCACTGGCAGCTGCAGACTGTGAATGCTGATGCTCTGGTCATCGAACCATTTATCAATGAAGTTGTTCAAGATGTCAAAATCAAAGAGGGGCAGATCACTGAAGATCTCCGCCTCTTGCTTGCTCTTGATCAGCATCTCTAGAGCTTCATCACCAAGATCTTCATCGCTTAACACATCAATGGTGTCTTGCTCGTTGCGCAAAATGACAGCATGAGTGAGGGGTTGCCCAACAATCTTCTTGGGTAATGGCTTCTTGGTCCTCTTGGACACACGAGACAAATCTTCAGACTGCGCACTGGATTCAGGAGGTGCAATTTTCAGTGGCTTCTTTGTTGAAGCTTTTGGAGCAGCAGAGGCAGATGGCTTTGAAGCTTTTGCCTTATTCTTCTTCTTCTTATTCTTCTTCTTCTTCTGCTTTGGTGGTGATGGAGCATCATCAGAGTCCGCTTCTTCAGCAGATTGCTCCACAACAGCTCTCTAGGCAGCAATATGAGACAGAAGCCCATTGAAGTTGGCAAAGTGGCCAATCCTATTCTCATTGGCTTCACGAGTTCCATCTGACCTTGGAGCAGAGGGGTCAGGGTTGAAGTTGAGGCCAAAATCCTTCTGGTTCTTAACCGTTGAATCTTTTGCAAACTGAAAGTTACGCTTGAAGAGATTGTCTTCACGACACCATATGAGAGATGATGGGTCGGCATTCTTAGGTTGTGGTCCTCCGACCATACAAGGATAGAACTCCTGTTCAATAGCTTCAGCCTTAGACTTCAGTACCAAGTTCCAGTATAGACAATCACCCCACGGGCACTTGATGGCATTATTCTCAACATATTCAGGTGTTACAAACCTGTACTTGAACCACTGCTCTGCCCAATATCTTCGAATCCACTGGATCCGGTTCTTGCGCTGGGTGTAGCTCTCTTCTGGGTCAGACTTGTAGAGTTCATAAAGATCTTCAAGAAAATCTAGTGCAGTGTTGCCATGGCGTTGCCTACCTCCTTTTCGTGACTTCTCTGAAGACATACTGTTCAGACTGATTGGGTTCAATATAGTGAAAGGCTTCCGTCTGCTGGTCAGACAAGAACTGTCTTTAGGAGATTCGATGTGACGCTGTAAGAATTCTGCAAATGAATGCAGACTATGAGAACCAAGGGATTCTCCCACGGACATGTACCTGTGACAGCATTAGAGATGCGAGGGAAGGGGAAGATGTCATATATATTCTTAGAAGATTTTGAAGATAAATCAGTTTAGAAGACATTGACCTCACAGTGCGAAGACATTCACTTATTGAAGGAAGTTGGTTCCAGATTTGCACGAATCCACGAATAGGTACAAGTGAGGAATCTAACTAGTTTTGACGCATAAGTGAACATACTTTGCCATATATGAGATTCAGAAAGAGACAAATCCAGATTTGGAAGTGTATAGACCACTTTTGGTGGAAGTGGATGGATTTGACAGATTGAAAAGACTGTAAAAAGTGAGTTTTAATTACCACTGATGAAATGCTAGCCGATGTAGTAGGGAGGCCGAGCAGTCCAATCTCCCGCGCCCTAACTTGGCGGCAGAATACACCTACGGCGGCGGCGGAGAAGAAGAGGTCCGCGGCCGGTGTGAGGACATCGTCGAAGAAGTTGCGGCAGCTAAGTGCTTCATCTCCAGCATCGACGCAAGCTAGCGGAGGCGCTTGGGTTTGAGTGAGGTGTCGAGGTGGAAGAAAAGATTTTGACCGTGAGGGGTGTGTATTTATAGGAAGGAGTAGGTCGGCGCAGCGCAATTACGAGGTGCCCCTGGCGGTTCACATCTGAGGAACACGTGGCATGCATGCAACTTATCAGGAGTTGATCTATGTTCCCACGCACGCCTGGATTGTCGGGTGGTCGTTACGGCTTCTCCGGTTTTCAGGCAAAGGATAAGACGTTGAAAGCAGTTTTAAAAGTGCGTCCATGTATCTTCTGTTGAGGACACAAAGAAGATATTCGACAAGTGTCAACAGAATGCACATGACTTAGATATAAAGAATTTGAGGGTGCAGCACATAAGGGATTAGGGTTCGATCACATTCACTTAGGTCAGAAAAATAGCAACATGAAGACATAGCTATAAGTGAATGTTGTAGAGGACAGAACACATATATATAGGACAACACTATTCTAATCCTAGGATTAGAATAGTTATTTGGATCACAGCAGCCCTATATAGGGCCCGAAGACAGCTCCCGAACTTTCCTGAACTGCCGGCCCGGCTCGACAGAATCCCACCTGGACACCGATCCCGATCGAGCCGCCCCTCCCCGACCCCCCCCCCTCCCCCCCGTGGTTCGCCGCCGAACTTCCCGGATCCGGTGACTCCCTCCCGTCTCTAGCTCCGGGCCGACCGGATCCGCCGCCTCCCCTCCATCTTCAGCTCCTGGTCGATGGGATCCGCCGCCACACCTCTGTCCCACCTCTTGGCCCACCACTAGCGCGGGCGAGCGAGCGACGGCGGACGCCGGCACGAGGGAGCCCGCGTCGCCTGGATGAGGTGAAGCCGCCATGGACTTCTGGAAGCCTCATCCTCCTTCCATCCTCACAGCCTAATGCTTTCATAGAGCAGATGATGGCCCCGACGCAAGCTGCGGCGAACAGAGTAACTCCGCGGCGGAGGCGGCATTGGCGGCGCCTTCAAATCCAGCAACGGTAGATGAACTTCCTCCCACTTCTTGCCTTCTTCTTCAATCTTGCCTTGCCTGACCTTCTTTCTTCGTGCAGATGAACTTCGCGCCCTCTGCAAGACATGGATTGCCATCGAATTCCTCTCCTAGCTCCCCGACGAATTGCTCTCAAGGTGGCCTAGCTACTGCCGGGAAGAGGTCGGCCGAACTTCTAGCCATGGTATGGTTGAACTTCCTTCCGTCTGTTATTTTCTTACAGCCATGCAAAGTTCAATTAGTAAGTGAGCCTCAGTCCAGGCTAAAAACAGTAGAAAATCAGCATGCATTCACATGTGAAAAACCATGCGAAGTTCAATTAGTAAGTGAGCCTCAGTCCAGGCTACAAAACAGAAGAACCCCTACCTGCATTCACATGTGAAAAGCCATGCAAAGTTCAATTAGTAAGTGAGCCTCAGTCTAGGCTAAAAACAGTAGAAAATCTGCATGCATTCACATGTGAAAAGCCATGCGTAGTTCAACTACTAAGTGTGCTATAGTTCAGGCTGATATGTACCTGGTTGTGTGAAAAAATAAAATAGAAAAGAAAACATACGTGTGATCACATGAAGGTCAGGTTTGTATGCACTAGTGGTTCAAGCATTCAAACTCGTGAAGGTTCAGTCTTTTTTTAGTTGTAGACAGTATTTCCCCTTTGCAAACAAGAAGTTCAGGGTGTGAATAATGCTCAGTTCAGTTACAAAGTTATAGGCAGATGTAACTTGTGTGCTAATAAACATTTTTCGTTTTATGTTAGCAAGACGAGAGACGCATGAAGAAGCTTAGAAATTCCCAGCAGCAAATACACAATCCTAAGCATGTACGCGTTGCACCACCCCTCCATGGGTCACACCACCTGCTCCACACCAAAATTGGATGACACCGGAAACACATGGAGACAATTTTGCACCTCCACCTAATTGGGTGATGCCGGAAATCCCACACGGATTCTTTGTATCCACCAGCAGACTCCCAAGCACACCGATGGAGGAGGGGGTTAGCTCAAGTCCTGCGTGTAACTCTGGAGGTTATCCTGGTGTGCCTCGTCAATGCCAACGGGAAGCAACTAAACCGGACCCCAGGACAAATTCAACAGGAACACACACACAGAGAAGAGTGCTCTGCACACTACCACTGTTGGATGATGTTGCTGCTGCTGCTACAACTTAGAATTGTACGGGACATAAGGTAGATGGATTGCTTCACAAAACAAGAGAGAAAACAAAAACCAAGATCGCAATGCCTCTACAACCACCTCAAGCAATAAGGGCGCAAACAAGAGAGAGGCCATCTTCAGCCCTCCTTCCTCCTCGTGATCCACTCCTGCATCCTGCTATGATAACTCCGTTGTGCCCCATCCCAGAGGGCCAACAGCAGACTCCAGTGGAGTTGCGATCATAAATGTACATAAGTGAAACAAAATTTAGGTGTTTATATACGCATCGTGTATTATCTGCCAATTTTATACTCCCTCCAGGATAACAAGATCATAAACTGCATTTTAACGTGCCGTTTGCATTATTTTTTCTTTTTCTGCAGATGCTCGATCTCCCGGATTATCTAATACCAAAACTAATAATGTGATTCCAGAATGTAGAGAAAGCAAGGGAATTTTATAACAGATATGCTGGACACGCAGGTTTTGGAATCAGGATGACGGGAGGGGATGACAGTCACAAGTATTTTGTTTGCGCGTTACAAGGGAAACACACAACTTCTGTTTCAGAGGCTGACAGGAAACGAAACAAAACATCGCAGAGGATAGGCTGCAATGCAAGAATGATGGTGAAGGTGTAGGAGGATGACACATGTGTGGTAGTGGATATTGAGTACAATCATAATCACCACCTCATGCAATCTGATGACATGCTGGTATTCTTGCACTCACACAAGAATCATGACCCCACTATTCTGGAGTACGTAAAGCTCCTGCAGTACCATGATGTCAAGCATACAATAATCATGTCCATGCTATCTGAAAATGAAGATGGAAGCTACTTCCTAAGCATGACCGGACTAGACCTACTAAACCAGTAAGTATTTAAAAAAAATGCACATACTGCAATGTACATAGCATCCTAAATCACAACCCTTTGCTAGCAAAGATAACAAAATGCATGTTTGCATATAATTTGCAGGAAAGCAATGGATGCAAGGAAAGATGATTTGGATGATGTATTGAAACTTGTATCTTCCTTTAAAGACATGAAGGCAATCAATGACGAGTTTTTCTATGACAAACAAGTAGACATCAACAAAACAGTTAAAAACATTTTCTGGTCCAATGCAAGCTGTCGAGGAGCATATCAAGACTTTGGCGATTGCATCACATTTGACACAACTTACAAGACCAGCAGATTTCATATGCCTCTGGGAGTGTTTGTTGGAACAAACCATCACTTTCAGTCAATGATATTTGCTGTTGCCCTGATTAGAGACGAAGATGCAAAGTCATTCAAGTGTCTGTTCGATACATTTGTACGATGCATGAACAACAAACATCCAACTTGCATTCTAACAGGTAAGTTAAAAAAAACTCTATAAGTTTCATCAATTTTACAGTCTATGGGTTTGTATCTGAGTACACTGGTTTTTCTAAAAATAATGTTAAGCAAGCAGTTCGACCACTGTTAGCACAAAAGTCCAACAAAAACAGTATAAGAAGCAAAATTATATGTCACATGTTTAGAAAAAATATAGTTCTGGATGTGAAGTTCAAATAGAGGAACCATAGAAGTTCAAGGACGCTGCTGCAAGAAAAAACACATGAAACATGTTCGGGGAAAATATAGTTATGTATGTGAAGTTCAAGCACTGGTACCACAGAAGTTCAACAACACTGTTGTAAGAAAAAATATATGTCACATTATTTGTTAGTCCTACTGCTACCTATGAAGTTCAAGTACTTGTACAACATAAGTTCACCATCAGTAAAAAGAAGCAAGTACCTTTTTTTAATTCATGCAGACCAGTGACCGTCGATGGCGAGAGCTATACCACGATCATTCCCAAACACCGTCCACAAGTTATGCCGATGGCACATCCTGAAGAAGTTTAAGGAATACCTCGCGTTGCTGTACAAAAAGTATGACACATTCAAACAGGAGTTCAGAGCAATCTTAAACTGGCCGCTAATGCCTACAAAGTTTGAAACTGCCTGGGCTACACTCGTGCAGAAGTTCAACCTATAGAACAACCAGATGATGATGTAGCTCTGAAATGATTGGAATATGTGGATTTCAGCATATTACAAGAATATTTTCTGTGCTAGAATGACTTCCACACAACGAAGCGAGGGCATGAACCACGTGCTCAAGAGAGGGTCTGTCAAGGGGGCCCAGAACCTACACAAGTTTGCTCGGCGGGTAAATGCCTGCATACAAACTCGAATGCAGAAGGAGAACGAGCAAACAATGACCAGCATGGTATTAAAGACAAAAAACACCCCCATCATATTGTTCCTTCCTTTAACATGTGCATACTCTATTTAAAAAATGACTCTGCTTGGACTAATATATTATTTCTTGACATGTGCACAGACCAATCCTATGACAAAAACAACTTACGGCTACAAGGAAGACATGGCTATCAAGTACATGAGAGCCGTGTACACCGAGATGAGGACTAGGATGAGAAAAGCGATGCTATTTCGCGCAAAGCCTACAACAGAGCCCACTAAGTACCTTGTGTACTACCACAACAAGGCTGGCCATGATGATGAAGAAAGATTTGCCTGGTCAAAGCATGAATTCCAGGTTGTAGCTGACCCTGATAATGAAATATACGAGTGTGAATGAAAGCTATGGACACACACATGTGAGCAGAAAAACAAACTCATTAAATACCTAAACTAGTAGTATCATATCAAATAGATGAAACTCATTGTTGGCTCACAAACTATGTATTCTGCATTCGTCACAAAAATGCAGGCATGTTCTGCCTTTACATCATGAAATACTAGACTACCTGAAGCCTGACAAATTTCCAGACAATTATATCCTCAAACGGTACAAAAGATTACACAATCACAACCAACATTTGATACAAGTGACTACAACACGACTGCATTGGATGTCAGCTCAAGACTATCGAAGCAAGACATCTTGCTGCAGCTAAATTTGATGGTTAATAAGAAAGCGATGAGATGTGACCAGCAATATGATAGAGCCTTCTATGTTCTCAAGAGGCTAGTGGAAGAGCTTGATGCACTACATTCAGCAAATCGAGCGGATGCTGACCAAAGGATGGCTGAAGAGGATGCTAAAATTGAAGATGACCTTCATTATTATGCAGCTGAAATGCTCCAGGCCACTGCTTAAGCCAACCAATCCAAGCAGGGTGTTGACCAATTAATGCAGGAGCAGTAGCAAGAGACGATGAAACTGCCTCTGTACTCCGAAACAAAGGGTAGGAAGAAAATTTCTGCAGCAAAGAAAAGTGAGAGAGCTCAAATAAAGGCACCACATGCAAGAAGAGTCTTCGTGCTCGATGGAAACAGAGTGCCACTTGGACATAGGCAATGTAGTGTGTGCAAAAAGGTTGCAGGACACAACAAGCTCACCTGTCCAACACTCTTAGAAAGAAACGATACAGAGGAGGTCAAGCAACCCAAAGTTCAAAAACAGCAGCCCAAAGTTATAGAACAAAACAAGGGACCACACCCATAGAAAGCAAGCAGTAGACTTTGTAGCATATGCAAGAAGTATGAACCACATAATGCAAGAACATGCCCGAAGCACGCTGATGCTGAAAAGACAAGCAAAAAGCCAGAGAAGAAACAGAAAGCAAAACCTAGAGCCAGCAACAAGAAAGTGGTGGAAGATGAAGAGGAAGACAAAGATGAAGACACCGTGCAAGAAGAGGAAGACGAAGAGGAAGAGGAAGACGACGATGAAGAGGAAGAGGACGACGAAGAGGAAGAGGACGACGAAGAGGAAGAGGAAGAGGAAGATGAAGATGAAAAGGAAGATGAAGAGGAAAAGGAAGAGGTAAATGTCAAGCAAAAACCACTACAACCAAAGCCTAGGAGGAGCGCAAGGCTGATGAACAATTAGACTAGGTCAATTAAACAAAGCAAACTTATGTCATGTCAATGTGCAGAATGTTATTCCACTTTTGAAATAGTATTTTAGGGAGAAGAAGCTTACTTGAACTTCTATTGTTGAACTTCCAAAGAAATTATACAGTAGAAGTTCAAGTAAGCTTACTGCAGAAGTCCTGGTATAGTATGACACGAGGTGCTGGTGATGTATTGCATGAAAGAGTAAGCAGTAAAAAAATGAAAAAAAATACATTGTGAACTTCAACTAATATTTCTGCAGAAGTCTTGGTATATTATGAGAGGAAGTGTTGTGTTGGTGATGTATTCAATAAATGTGCAAGATGGAATACAAATGAAAAACGATACACTATGAAGTTCAAGTAAGCTTACAGTGGAAGTTCTGGTATATTATGACAGGATGTGCTGGTGTTGTAATCCATAAGAAGTTCAAGCAAGCAGGAATAATTATACAGTCTGAAGTTCAGGTCAGCTTGCAGAAGAAGTTCTGGTATATAAATTGATGTAGGGAAAAATATGCTTAAAAAGTATTGCTGTATGAACTAAGGTTAGCAAGCCTAAGACAACATGTTCAGAAGTGAAGTTTCTGTTTGGATACGTGCAGAAGTTCATGTTGAATGCCGACAACAAGATAAAGAAACGTAAAGGAGTGTATGACTATTTTTGCACGAAGTTATAGTTGAAAACCATTTGCAGTTGAAAAATCACAAAAAAACATATAGAATCTCTGCGAAAGGCTACATATTGGTTGAATTGGAAAATAACAATACATTACACGACACAGAAAATCTTCTCCCATCTGAAACTAGCAGTCCAGCAAGGTCTCAAGCATCAGGTCAAGTCAAAGATCATATGTTTAGGCCCAAAATTAAACAACACCAAAAAAACAGCAGTTCAACCATAGCCCAGAGAGAAGTTCAAGTACATATGTCGGGGAAAAAACACAACACATGGATACTAAAAAACGATGCAGTACATTGAAATTCACAAAGCCAAATCATTCTTCACACCAGATACGTTTGTCCTCAATATCATAAATAATAGTTCTATAGCTATAGATACAGAAATTACTACACCATTTTAACAATCAAATCTTTACCGAATCGTTCCAATCACTATCAAACCTAAATCTTTACGAAATCAAATCTACAGTGAAACTAATGGTCCGAATTCACGGGCACAAGGACTGAATCTCTTTAGGAAGCTCTATACGCAAGACTTCATTATTGTCAGTAAAGATTAGAGTGTGCATGAACTCAGCCTTCCACTCATCTGCAGCAGCCTCCAAACATGAAATGAAAATGATGGTTTAGTAAAGGATAACTAAAACCATAGCAGGAGCGTCATAGCAAAAACACACTACAAAAATGAAAAGGATGATGAGACAAAACATACCTCCACATCATTGAAATCATCAACAAGCTCATCTCCATCATATGTAGAGCAGAACTTCATGGCAAAGAAACCACAATCATTATTCACTTGCTTTGGAACATCGATAAAGGCCAGCCTCTTTGCAATAGTCACCCAATTATGCTACTTGCTCACTTTGTATGCAGCCTTGCCTTACACCTCCTCGAGTAACCCAACAAATCTCTTGATCTGCAAGAAATGACAAATAAGATGAAATCAAAAACATGTTTACCAAAAATAGTTAGTTTAGGTACGTAAAAGTAGCACTTGCATAAGATCGAGCTAAACAAATACCAGAAGTTCAACTGTCAAATGATAGACAGTTCAAGCAGTATTACCAAAGCAGAGGCAGAAATATATTTTGTCAACGGAAGGCATAATAGACTTCGTGTCAAACAAGAAAATATGAAAGGAGGTTCAGGCTAAGAAACACTCACGATATTTTGGCAGTCTCCATGGAAAGTTGTTCGTGACATTCCCTTATTACTGTAAGGAAGTGAATCAAGGATGTCAATGCTCCCACGATATCTATTCAGCACATACACACTATAGTGCGCTATTGCGTCAATTGGCTTGAATAGTATCAAAAAAACCTGCCAAGAATGAAAGAAATGGTGAACACAAACTATAAAGCATAGGTATTGAACAAGCGGGATGAACACAAACTTCTAGACAAACTCAGTAAAAGGATTACATAAAATCAAGAAAATCAAAGAGTTATGAAAACCTAACCAGCTTTGCATTAAGAAGGTCTTCTTGTGAACAAACATTGGGAGGAGTTTAGCCGATTTTTTTGCATCAAACTTTGGAACTGTTGCAACAAAGAAGTCATACTCCAGGAAGTAATATGCATTCACAAAAACAGAAGTAAAACAACCTCCCAAATGCGACTACACCAATACTAGAGTAAAAATGGGAGACAGGGGTGCAAAGAACTGAAACCTGTATGAAGTAGGGACTAAGTACAACCCTATCAGGAGAAGAGAAGATATCAAAGGTCTCCGGCTTATCCTTCCACAAGCTTATGAGATAATCCATTACATCTCCTTCCATCTGATGCCCTTCATTGAAAAGAGTATAAAGGACACGCCCTGTGAGGTCAATCACATTCCCATGGATGTTAAACATGCAGTAGCTTGTCTTGCAGATTTAAAAGGATGGGAAAAAATATTAGAAGTTCAGACACTAATACAACAGAAGTTCGGAAACTATAGCTCCAAAAGGCAAGGAGAAATTAATAGAAGTTCAGATACTAAAACAACAGAAGTTCAGAACAAAGTAGCATCTCTGGCAGCAACAAAAATAAGAAGAAGAAAACTCACTCAGAATACTTCTCCAGACCATCATCACTAAGCACAAACTGTTTCACTCTCCGGGCCTCAGATAGATGAGGGTAAATGTACTTATTTAGGGGAGCGACAGCAGAACGCCACTTCAAAGGCAATCTCGATGCTCTCTTGGAGGAAGTTATGTTGCCAGACTCAACTGCATGTTTCCTCCTAGTGATGACAACATTCTTCCCACCTCTCCCAGCAACAGTACCAGCAGCAGATTTGCCATTCTTCGGGTAAGAAATCTTCTCAAAATCATCATCCGATGAAATCACCTCTGCTTCATCTGCTTCGACTGCACCAACCTTCCCGGAGCAAGGGGTGTTTGGGGCACCACAAATACCGACAGCCTGCTTCCCCAACTTGGAAGGAGTAAGGGTTCGAGCGCTATCATCTTCTCTCGGAGTTGTACTCATCGATTCCTCCCTAGGTTGGTATTCCTGTGACCCAAGGAATGAGTAGTGGTAATCGGTCAAGTCCAACGGATCCACTGTCAAAGAAAAGGAAGACAAAAAAGACCATTAATTATAACTGAAGTTTAGGTACAGCACAATGTACAGTCCAACTAATATAGATGACATGGTCACTACTAAAGCCGGCCTAAAAGATGTGTTGCATTTAAAAACTAAATGAAGTTCAGGCACAACCAAAGGCACAGTTCAACATAAACTGATGAATTGGAAAACAATCAACTAGAGCTAACTAAAATGCATAAAAGGCATCATATACTGAAGTTGGTGTACAATAAAAGATGAAGTACAGGCAAGCAGTCCAAGTGTCAAGGCTTACATGTATAGTAGCCAAACAGACTTTGGAAGTCTATATCAAATAGGTTAGAAGAAGCAATAGAGTATAGCCACGTCTTTCTGATATCCATAATATTATGATGGGAGTAGTTTGCAAGAACCCCTTCATGAAACGAATTAATATTCGTAAGCATGAAGAAACCGAAGTCGATGCTGTCAACAAACAAAAAATTAATAGTGTTAAAACAAAAAGAAAGCCAAAGGAATAAAAGACGTTGCAGCTTACATGCAACTACAGTTAAAACAGAAGAGATGGAGAGAAAAAGTGGAACTCATACTTGTTTTGCTGCTGGGGCACATCAATCCAATCCAAAGGGAAATGTTCAATAGAAGGAGGACTGAAGGGTTTCTCCCTGTCAATGCTGGCATCATTCCAAAGCTTCTTGATGTTATCAATCATCCGCCGAAACAGGCGTACCGCACAGTCATCGTATGGTCCATAGTACGAGTCAAGAAGCTGGAACCTTGAGTTCTTCACGTCAAGATCAAAACCCAATGACCAACACCACCCAAGTGAGAAGGCATTTCAGGTGGGTCAAAAGTGGGGAAAACAATCTGAAGCAAACAGAAACACACAAATCATTCAAAACTAAAAATTAATATCAAACGGTACAAACAAAAATAAAACAAAATAAACAGAGTGGATCATAGTGCAAACTAATACAAAAGAAAAAGAACAAGATATTGCTTACAGAATCGTGTGCATCCATGCTATCTGGACCAGTCGCCAAGAAGTACTTCCTCACACGGGAATCAAATTGACCTCTGAGAACATTATCCTAAAATAATGCAGACAACAACAACATATGAAAATACAAATGAGACAAACAAGTTTTAACTAAAATGGTAAGGAACAAAACAGAAAAGAGATCACTATAGGTTGACTTACACAAACCCAATACGGCAGAATGAGTTTATCTGATTTATGGTATTTTGCGCGTAGACAATACAGTGCAATCTCAGCTACATTAGATCGAAGCATTCCGCGAGGAGAAAAACATATTGCTACATCTTCAACAGTAGATTCACACTCATTGTTTTGGAACATAATCTTTGATCTAAAACAAGCAATAGAAATTAAAAAAGAAGTTAAGCATCAGGAACTCAAGAAACTCATCACACATATAAGTACAGAAGTTCAGCTACATCACAATAGGCAGTAAAAAAGACTAGATGTTCAGCACCAGAGAAGAAATTAGAAATTCAGTAACAAAGAGTAAAGAAGTTCAGGTATGAAACAACAGGCAGTTCATAGTGGTAGATGGATGTAAATTCTGACCAGCTGCACTCACCTCTTAGAACGATCATTCTTAAGCCTAGTAACACTGAAATAAAAGTCATCAATCTTCTTTCGGACGAAAGCAAGTTCACTATCTGCTCAACAAAAGAAATAGAAACTAAGAGCAACATTCCAGCACAATATTCAAACACAAGCACATCTCAGTTGCTACACCAGAAAAGATAAAACAACAGGATTATAAACATCACAAACCATGCATTACAGACCTCCCCCACATAGAAACAGGTTCACTTAACTTTATTTACAAACCAACCGACAAAGCACAAACCAGAAGTTCAACTTGCACCACACAAGCAGTTCATAGGGATATCATGGACCAAAACCAAAAACAAAAGGAATGGGGATGGGGAAAGAAGAGAGAAACATGCTCCTCTCTTTGTGGATTCCTGCCTATTCCAGTCGCAGCACTGGAATGATCAACCTCCTCTCCCACGCTATCGCTTTCGGTCTCTTCATTGTCATTTCCTATAGACATTGCAACATCATCAACAAGGACAGCAGCACTAGTTGGAGCAGCTGGAGAATCTGAAACAACAAAAACTGTTGGAGCAGTTGGAGCAGCTGGAGCAGCCGGAGAACCAGCATCAACAACAACTCATGGCTCTGCTGCACGAGACTTCTCCGGGCCTGTAGCAGCACTACCACCAGTCTCAATAGCAGCCTCGATGGGATCTGCCTCCAAAATGACATATCCAACTATCTTGTCCTGCTCAACATCAGAAACCACAACGCCAATGGACGACTGAGGTTCAGTTGGCTCCACCCCGTCAGAGCAGTCAGTGCCTGACACGGTCTTGTCTGCAACCTTCTCTGGAGAAACACTAGAATCATCATTTTGCAGCAAAGAACAGAAAGTCATTACAAATGGGCACACGGTAATAAAATGCAAAAACAAGTACAATAAAAAAATTAGACAAATGGACAAGAAACATGGTACTTTATTTTCACTGCCATGAACCTCATCAACTGATACATCACTCGCGGGAACAGGTTCATGCACAGGAGCAGTTGCGCTTTCAGGTAAAACATCCTCCTCAACCCTAGCACCATCATCAACAGCCTACAAAAAAATCATGTAGAACACAAATGCCTAATCAGCAGAAGTTCACATTACATAATAAAAGAAGGCCAGCTATGACAAAATGACACATAGTGGAAGTCTAAATACAGTAAACATAGAAAGGCAGATAGCAAACTACTCTAATGCAAAAGGGAACAAAAAGGCCAGTTATGGAAATGCCAAAAGTTCAGGTGTTGTAGCCCCTGAAGTTCAGGTACTGTAAATAGAGAAGCTCACCTAGGAAACACTAGTGCTAAAAGGAAAAGGTTTAGGACACATGAAATTAATAAGGGTCACCTATGACTACAAAACAATAATAACTGAAAAGCTAACAATGAACATTATACACATAAATATCAAAAAGCCAACACAAACAAACCTCTTTGGTATGATCCACATGGCCTCCTTCACAACCCAAACGAACAGGATCTTGCCTCTGAATCTGACTCACAACAACACTTGCCTCATCTTCAAAAGGCTTGCAATAAACATCCTACATTTCCTTGAACAACTGAAAGCTAGCACGGAGGTGGGAAGTGCTCTCACGAAGCTCAGCAAGATATTTAGCTTCAATCGACAAAATCTCCTTCGAAGACTCATCATCAAAACTGTGGCCGGGAGGAAGAATCCCATCCACGCTACTAAGACGCTCAACTGTTGTCGGAACACGAGCCATCTCTCCAGAAACAGTTTCCAGAAGTCCATCAATCCTAGCAAGGGAAACATTCGCAGCATCAAACAAACCCACAGAGGACACGCCACCTGCATCACTCACACGGGCAGAAGAACTTGCTGGATCTATAGGGGGCACCAGTGTTAACATCCCAGGCGAATTCAAATCATGGGGAAGTTCCACTCCCTAGGCCGGAGGCACGAGGCATAGTAAGAACAAGACGTTCAATAACTCTAAAAGAACACAGCCTCAGCCAGTGTCTTCCACTGCATACAAAAACAAAAGTCAACACGTCATAGAACAAATGAAAGAACATGGAAGCAGAAATACAGAAGACAGTAGTAGAAGTTCAAGTTAAACTACACAAGAAAGAAGAAACAGTCACATGCAGTTTCCCAAACACCCAAGTGGCTGGGTGATCATCACCCTTCCTGACCAAGTCAGCCGCAGCAAGCTCAAGAAGATTGGTCTGATTCATGAAACTTATGCGAGGGGTCCTCAAGTCAAAAATAGGCTTCTTGCCAATGATAAGGCAGTCCAAATACATAAGAAGCGGCGCAATGGCACAACCTGTGACAACTTTTCCTATGCTAGTCCCTTCCTGATACCTAATAACAACCCTTCGATTGTCATCAACAACCAACTGGCAGTCGTCCATATCTGCCATATCTTCAGAGACAAGGTTCTCAGCCATTGCTGCCTCCCTGGACACTCGTGTAGACGTACCAGGAATAACCACCTTCATGAATAGAATCAGGTAAAACACATGCAGAGCCATATCATCATTCGTCTCATCCTTCACAACTTTCGCAAGGATATTCCGCTGATCCTTTGTCTTGATGTCGTCACTCCTACCGTGGCCAAGTTTGGACTTCAGCCTCATGATAGCATCATCAAACCCATCATTCGAGGGCCTAGGAGGGGTACGATCACCTTGAGGGAATCCAAAAAGATGGTGAATAGCATCACTTCTAATACGCAAAACCTTGTTCGCCTCACCCATGTCCAGAATCATGGTTGTAGGGTCAATCCTTGTGTAGATGTTGCCCATCAAAGGACGAGGAATGTTGGAATCAACTGTCAAGTCAAACACACAACCAAAACCAGCCTTGATAACCCTCGTCATGTGCCTAAGTTGTAGCATTTTCGCACACGTCTTGACCTCTTTCAGTGAGCAGCAAACCGTCTTGTTAAAACATTTCACCGCATCTCCTCCTTCGTCACCTTCGTCATGCGGTTTGCCTGCTCTCTTCCTCCTCTCAGGCCGCTTCACAAGATGATACTGAAAAAAATACAATGACAAGGAAAAAAAGGAAGAACAATGAGATACACAAACTACAACAAAATTCCACTAATGCCTACATACAAAGTACATTTCAGAAGTCCAACTATGTCTACATAGGCAGTACAACCATGTATGACCAGAAGTTAACATGCTTTCAAAATGTTAGAAATGTACATAGCAGAAGTTCAACCATGTACACCAAGGCAGTAATAAAACATGTACAACAACAAGTTAAGCTAATTTCTTTTGTATCTATCCAGAAGTTCACCTATGTACACAAAGGTAGTAATACCATATAAGCCAAGCAGTTCAGCTAATTTACTCATCTATATGAAGCAGAAGGTCAGCTGTACATAGCAGAAGTTCAACCATGTACACCAAGGCAGTGCTACAAACACAAAAACTACAACAAATCTACAAATGCTCTCAAAAGCAGTAAACATGAGAGATTCATACCTGATTAGCGACAGCATCATCATCATCGTTATCCTCGTCATCAGCGTTGAAATCAACATCATCCTTGTCCTCTGGATTAACACGAGAACACTTCTTCACACCCTTGTTGACCTTTGCGGGTGCAAGCGCTTAATGCTGCATTTCTTCCCCTTACCAGATGCACCAGCACCAAGCGGAGAAGGTGTAGGCACCGCAGTGGCAAGCACACGAAGACTATGGCGTGGCGTACCACCGAGGGCTAGCCCTTCCTCTTTAGCAATTTTTGCAGCCTTTGAAACACGTGGGCTCCTCCGAGGAGTAAGTTCACCAACTAAATTCTTCCTGGCAGCGGTCTTCTTGATTTTCTTATTCACACGGACAACCACGGTATCAGCGCCACACGACACGCCTTCCTCGGCAACAGAGCAATGCCCAACAGTGAGCTCAGCAACATCATCAGTTTTAGGAACATCAGAACCTTTTTGAAGGCGGGCAACCATCTTCTTGTCAAAATCTTCTTGCTTCTTCCTCTTGCGCTGGTCCTCCAGAAGAAGCTGAAGAGGCACATACTTAGGTTGCATGACAGGTTCAATGCCATCAACAGACTGCGAGTGCGTCTCTGACATCTGAACAGAGCACAAAGGATCTGGAACCAAATCAGAACCTTCGGCTGACGGAGCCCCCTGCTCGGCAGTAGAAGTGTTTTCTGATAAACCCATCTCAATGTCGGTGTACAGAAGTAGGGGTCCTACCTTGTACCCCTTTACCTGTGCACGGGCAGTCAGAGCCACGCCCACAGACACATTTAGCAGGACAAGTCAGGGGAGCCAAAGCCATGAGACGACCAAAGCGGCGCCAAGACGGAGACACAAAGAGCAAGAGGGCGAGGTGGACTCCCTGGCGCGGCCTCTACGGCCCCCGCAAGGACCTTGCCGGGGCAACTTGCCCAACACCAGCAGAGCATGCCACCCTTGAGCCCGAGGTTTTGAACATCATCAACAACATTGGAACCAAGGCTCGGGAGGCACCTCCATGGTAGCATGCAGATCTTTGTGCAGATCATTAACACACGAGATCAGATGAGGACCAGAAGATGAGACCTCCGGCAACATCCTTGCCAGAGAGGACCGCGGTGCCACGGTAAGACCCTTGTCGGGGCCCCCGGCAAGACCCTTGCCGAGGACATCAGCAGGGCCGCGGCCAGGCCCGCGTGCACCAATACCCCACCGCCATTCTCATGCAGCTGCCAGCCCAGCTAGCCAGGCGAGCACCTGCATGGCGACGTGCGATCCCGAAGCCAACTCACCAAGCACCTGCGTGGCGACATGTAGATCTTTGTGAAGACGCTGCCACCGTGCCACCTTAGCAGCCTGCCAGCCTACATGGCATTGATCGCCTTGCTGGCTTGGACGCGTGTCAAAGCAGGGCGAGGCGGTGATAAAGCACGGGGGCACCTCAGGGGTGCATTTAATGCGACTTGTCCCATAATGGCAAGCGATAAGCATAGCTAATGTACCCTTTCCACCTCCTATGTGCCACTATAGCGCCACCTTCGACTATAAAAGGAGGCCCGAGTCGTACCGGAGAGGGATTCGGCTCTTTGAGCAAGTCACGCTCGATAGCTAGCTCAAGAATATTCATATACACATTAAAGCGGGACTAGGGTATTACACGATCTCCGCGGCCCGAACCTGGGTAAACGACCCTTGAGCTAGCTCTTAGACATGCTCTTCTCGCCACCCCGCACCCGCCGACCACAGTAGGGATCCCGTTGATCCCATAGGTGCCGTTCTCACCGACATCTTTGGCGTGCCAGGTAGGGGGCGCAATCGTGAGAATCTGGTCTAGCAGCTAGTCCAGCAGCTCTTCATCGCCATGGCTCCCAAGGAAGAAGGCGATCGAATGGGTGACATCACTTGCGAGTACAGTGAGCGCTCGCGCAACGACAGAAAAGCTAAGCCACACAAAAACTTTGAGCAATTCTTTCTATATAAGATTATTCTCCATGGAGATCTTTCCCTCTGTATATGAAACCTGCATGCAATGGGGCCCTTCCACTATTGGCAAGGCCTCTGTTCTATTTTGAGTCTGCTCAACAGTTCGAGCGGCTACGTCCAGAACGGCGGGGCAGCCTTCCGCTATTGGCAACGCTCTTGTTCTGTATCGAGTCTGCTCGACAGCTCAAGCAGCCGCGCTGAGAACGGCAAGGTGGTTCACCTGGCAGCACGCACACCCGACAGGCTATTGGGGATCCATCCTCAAGGCGTCGCAGCATGGGTTTACGTGCCGGCAAGCCTACCCAATTAACGTAGGGTGAACATACAGAGAAAGATTGAATTGGAAAATAACATGCATCGCTTCAAAAGTACTACATGGTTATATTACATCAATTGTTGCTGCGGTTCTAACTAAAGATATGAATTGTCTTGGTCGTGAACGCACAGCGGCAACAACAAACGGGGTGCCTAGTCCCGGCGCTGGCCTTCGATCCTCTCGATCTCGTCGACGCCGCTGATGATGGGCTTGATACGCTCCTTGAGCGGCGCGAGGTCCATGTCCTCCGGCAAGCTCTCCAACGCGGCGTCGAAGTCGAGGGCGGGGTACCAGTACGCCAACTTGGTGAGGACCTTGGTCAAGGCACCCCGGCAAAGCTGCCGGGCCTCATTGGCTAGGGAGCTTGCTCTATTAGAGCGAAACTGCTCCAAGGATCCAAGAACACCCTCGAAGAACAAGGTCAACCTGGCGTTGGGGCTCACGTTCAGCTCTGGGGTGTACCTCACATCCTACATCCCCATGTCAGCCAGCTTCTCGGTGATCCTGTTGGCGACGTCGACGAGGCGGCTGATCCAGAGGTTTTTGCCCTTCACGAAATTCTCGTGGTTGGTGGCGTAGTTCTTTCGCAGCTGCCTCTCCGTCTCCAGGCTCTTGGCAGGGTCCCCTCCCGGGCCTTGGCCTCTGAAAGCATCCCCTCAAGATCCTCTAGCTTCAGCTTCGGGTCTTGGATGGAATCGTTGGCACGAGTGAGCAGCTTAGGCTTGTCGAAGACCACGGTCCGCGCCTCCGTCAAGGCACAGTTGGCCGTGTCCTTCTCCTTCGCCAGCTGCTCGGCCCTATTCTTCAGGCCGTCCCGCTCCGCCTCCAGCTCCTTCACCTTGTCGCCGTGGGCTAGAGCTTGAGCATCAAGTGTTTCTTTGTGCTTCCGCTCCAGCTCCTGGGTCCACTGCGCGACAAGCTCCGCGACCTACTCGTCCTTGCCACGGAGTGTGGTGGCCAGCACCGCCTCAAGAGCGAAGAGATCCTCCTCCTGGGAGTTCAGCTCAGCCTGGCGCTGGGACCGGGCGGCCTCGGCTTGGGCGGTCTCTTCCCTCACTGCCTCCTGGGCCTTCTCAATGTCGGCCTGCTTCAAGAGGAGCTCCTGCTGGTGCTCGGCCAGCTGGTCTTGAGCAGCCTTCAGCTCCTCGTGGGCCTGGCGGAACGAGGTCTGCGCGTCGGCAATGCGCTCCTCAAGGTTCGCCTCCGCCTTGACCGCCGCCGCCTCCCTGGACTTCACCTTGTCCAGACGGGTGCGATGGAGCGCCTGGAGCTTCCAGAAGCTGGCGCCAATAGCCCGGAGAAGCTGCTCCTCCTGGGTGCCGCCGCCACCAGCGCTCGGTTCATCGACAACCTCGAGCCCGGCGGCGGCGAGCACCTTGTCGTCGAACACCTCCCCCTCGTCCGGCGCCCTGGTGCCCGCCGCCCCTTTAAGGTGGACGAACAGGTCGTCGGCCACCTTCAGGTACCTGCTCGAGCTAGAGGCAGTGGAGGAGGAAGGTTGATCGTCGACTACCTCCTCCTCGGCAGCGGCCTTGTCGGGCTCCCCGGCAGGCCCCTTGCCTGACCCCTCGTTGGTGCCCTTGCCGGCCCCCTCGGCAGTGCCCTTGTCGACCTCCTCGGCGACAGCCTCCTCGGTCCCTCCGGCAGGCCCCTTGGCGGTGTCCTCGGCGGTGGTCTCAGCGGCCTCCTCGGCGGCAACCTTGTCGGCCTTGGTCACGGCGTCCTGGGTGACCTCCGTGATGATGGTGTTGATGTCCTCTTGGTCCGCCGGGGGGAATCTGGACACCGAAAGGGAGGATGAGGCGAGGCCAAGATTAAGGATCTGAAGAAAAAGAAGGAAAAGCAGGAACGAAAAGCGGGCGACTTACCCGTGCCGGGCTGAGAAGATGTGGCCCCCTTCCCGCCAACATCTATTGTCGGGACGGAGCCGCTAGTGCCCAAGTCCTCCTCCTCCTCCGTGTGCATGAGCTCGACGCTTGGTGCCGTTGCCGGGGACGCCCCTCGGGGTGGTGTGGTTGATGGGGGCGGCATGTTAGGGGTGGCCCTTGGTGGCTCCTCCTGTTGCTATTCTCCTCCTGCAGCCACGACAAGGTCAGTGCCAGAAAATCGTACCCCGACGCACGTTGATAAGGAATAGGTGGTGGACGTATGGTGGGGGCCGAGCCAGGGGCTGTTGTCCGGGCTGATCTCCACCACCGGCGTGCGCGACGCGCCCGCCGCGGGCTAATCGCCCGCCGACGCCCTGGCCCTTTCCGCCTTCCTCTGGCCAGCGTCTCCCTGTCCCTGCAAGGATGAAAATAAGTCACGAGAAGCAACGCTGTTTGAAAAAGCGGGGGTAAAGAAGGGCAGACACTTACTCGTCCTCCGCCTCCTCTCCTGCTGCCTTCCTCTTCCTCTTTGGGCTGAGGGACCCAAGATTAAAGATGACCCCCATGTCAACGTCTGTGGGAGGAGGAGAGGGGGATGGAGTCCGGCGACACTTGGACAAAGAAGAGGCGGTCGCTTTCTTCTTCGCCAGCGGGGTCTTCGCCGCCTTCTTCGCCGTCGCGGCCCTTGTCTGGCACACGGGCTCCCCCTGGGCCCTTTGCCGTGACTTGGTCCTCCTGGGCCGGACCGGCTCGCCGGGGCTGGCCCGCCGCAGGACACATCCTCTTCCCGTGGCCGGAGGATCGTCGGTCTCGGCCTCTCCCTCGGTCGACTCCTCGCCCACCTCCTCGATGAGAAGGGCCCGGTGTGGGCACCGCTGGCCTTCCCGGCAGCCCTCGCCCACTGGGCGAGCTCCCTCTCCTCCGCGGCCGCGCCATCATCATCCTCCATGCCGCCAGCGCTGCCGGCCTCCATGGCGAGCTGCGCCTCCGCCACCCGGGCGGCGATGTAATTAATCTCCGCATGGGTGGTGTCCATGATGAGTAGCAGCTCGTCACGCTCGAAGCATTTTGACAAGTTGTCGAAGAACTCCTGCACCTCGTGTGTTGGGGGCTCGACCCAGGATGGGTCGAGGCCGTGCGCATTGAAGACCGGCATAATCTCAAGAGTGGCGGCCTGGCACGTGTTGTTGCTCAATGAAAACATGCCCGGCGGCAACCCAAATAAGGGCCCCTTGATGACCTTGCCGGCCTTCATGGCCCTTCCGGTCCTCTCCACCCTGCCGTCGGCGAACACGTCGAGCTGGAAGAGCCTCTGGCAGTAATGGGCATGTCCCATCACCATGAAGTTGTGCTTGAGGCCGGGCGGAGCCTCATGATGTCGGCCGCATTCCTGAAGTCCCAGGCCTACCTCCTCTTGTTGTGCAGCGGGGCGATCCGGCGGTGGATGAAGTCCGCCCCGATCATCTCAAGGGTGTGCCCGGCCGTGGTGAGGTGATGGATCCTGGCGATGGCGATCGAGAGATTCGCATCATCGGCATCGATGTCACTCCAGTCCTCGCCGTGAAGCGGCGGGCTCCGGCGAACCCAGCAAAACTCCGGCGGATTCTTCTCCTCGATCCAGCACCACCGGCCCCGCCACTCCTTCCACCTCTCCTTGTGGGCACCCCCCGGATACGTGCCTCTCCCCTGGATCCTCGGGATCCAGGGGATGCTTCCAGAGAGGGCGCCCCCTGGCTGGAGGCGAGGGGAGAAGTAGTGGAGGAAGAGTGCCGTGCTGGGAAGCACCCCAATGAAGTCCTCGCAGAGGTGGGCGAAGAACGCCAAGCACGCCACGGCGTTCGGCGTGAGGTCCAGAAGGCGGAAGCCGAAGGTGCGCATGATGTCATTGAAGAAATCAGAGAAAGGTGGACAGAGCCCGCAGGAGAAGAAATCGACGAAGAAGGGGTACCAATTTGGGCCGGCCTCGCCGCAGTCGACGGGGATGATGCGCGTGGCCGGGTCCCGTTGTCTCCGCCGCCCACAAAGGCTTGAGGAAATCCTTGAGGTGGAACACGTCGACCGATGACGGGGAGAAGTAGGCGAACTGCGCCCACTACACCGCCGCCTCATTCTCCGGTGCCTCCTTCTCCACGACATCCTTGGTCGTCCCCTTGCCCTTGCCCTTGCCAGTCTTGGGCGCCATGGCGGTTGGGCGAAGGCAGAGGATCGAGAGCAATGGGGGCGCAACAACGACGAGCAGAGGCGAGCTCGAGGAGGAAGAAGATGGGGATGGCGGTGCCGACATTGGAGAAAGCTCAGAGGGTAAATGAGCAGCGCACCTGCGGTTATTCCTTCTTATGGGGAATTCGCAGGCCGCCTCTTTACCATTTACTGCGACGTGGCGCCTGCATGCAACAGACACCCCACGCATGCCTCCCACGTCACGCAAGGCCCTCCACGCCGCGCATTCAACGCAGGTCATGGGGAAGCGCACCAAACGGAAAAGTTACCGCGGTAAAATCAGCCCCGCCTGCCCGCGCACCGTTCTGGGCCTAGCCCAACAACGCATCACGCTTATGTGTGGCCCAGGCCCGGGGGCTCCTATCGGTGTACAGAAGTAGGGGTTCTACCTTGTACCCCTTTACCTATGCACAGGCAGTCGGAGCCATGCCCACGGCCACATTTAGCAGGATAGGTGAGGGGAGCCGAAGCCGTGAGACGACCAAAGTGGCGCCAAGTCGGAGACACAAAGAGAAAGAGGGCGAGGTGGACTGCCCCGACAAGACCCTTGCCGGGGCGGCCTCCACGGACCCGGCAAGGACCTTGCCGGGGTAACTTGCCCAACACCAGCGGAGCGTGCTACCCCTGAGCCTGAGGTTTCGAACATCATCAACAACATTGGAACCAAGGCTCAGGAGGCACCTCCATGGTAGCATGTGGATCTTTGTGAAGATCATTAACACACGAGATCACATGAGGACCAGAAGATGAGACCTCCGGCAACAGCCTTGCCAGAGAGGACCGCGGTACCACGGCAAGACCCTTGCCGGGGCCCCCAGCAAGACCCTTGCCGAGGACATCACCAGGGCCGTGACCAGGCCCGCATGCACCAAGACCCCACCGCCGTTCTCATGCAGCTACCAGCCCAGCCAGCCAGGCGAGCACCTGCGTGGCGACGTGCGGTACCGAAGCCAACTCAGCAAGCACCTGTGTGGTGGCATGCAGATCTTCGTGAAGACGCTGCCACCGCGCCACCTTAGAAGCCTGCCAGCCTACATGGCGCTGACTGCCTCGCTGGCCTGGACGCGCATCGAAGCAGGGCGAGGCGGGGATAAAGCAGGGGGACACCTCAGGGGCGCATTTAATGCGACTTGTCCTATAAAGGCAAGCGATAAGCATAGCTACCGTACCCTTTCCACCTCCTATGTGCCACTGTAGCACCTCCTTCAACTATAAAAGGAGGCCCGAGGCGTACTGGAGAGGGATTCGGCTCTTTGAGCAAGTCACGCTCGATAGCTAGCTCAAGAATATTCATATACACACTAAAGCAGGACTAGGGTATTACGAGATCTCCGCGGCCTGAACCTGGGTAAACGACCCTTGTGTTGGCTCTTAGACCTACTCTTCTCGCAACCCCGCGCCCGCCGACCACAGTAGGGATCCCGTTGATCCCATAGGTGTCATTCTCACCGACACTCAGATAGAATATCATTGATGGTGTTCACAGCTTCCTCTCATGTGGACACATCTGCAAAGAACACAAAAAGCATAGCAAAAAAGAAAAATAGTTAGCAACAAAAAACAAAATACACACGACAGGAATAAGTTAAAAAAATGGCTCGGGAATTTAAAATAAAAAGAAAAGGAGTTGCACATACTAGGTGAAGCAAGAGCTGCAGAAGCAAGTTCCTCGAGGCTTGAATTATTCTCAAGGCTCGAAGCAACCTCAGCAATCAAAGTCAAAGGAATAACATGTGATTTAGCCGCATCAGATATTGGAGCATCAGTATTAACTTCTGAAGCTCCATCTTGATCACAAACATTTTTTTCAGAACTGTTCGATTCATCATCAACTACAAAAAATGCAATTAAAAAGGAAGTTGAGTCCTAATCAACAATCCTACACTAAAAGGGGGTTCTACTATTGCATCAATATATAATACCCATAAGTTCAACAGTACCTTACAAACAAGTAAACACAATGAACAATTTACAATTTACCTACTAAATATAGAACAACCTACACCAGAGAGGGTACTACATATAAGATGAATGTCCAGAAGTTCAATAATATATAACAAAGCAGTAAAACAAATACTAAGAACAAAAGTTCAACAAAATTTCATTATAAACAAACAATAATTAAAAATAGAAGTTCAACTATGTGGCCCAAGCAAGTACACATAAAAAAAGATGTAGCATGAGCAAAAATACTATTTCATAGGCAAACTAAATATCAATACCATGAAAATGATCACAAAAAAAATATACACTATAAAATATGAAACATGTGGGAAGTCCAACAACAGTTGGTGACATAATTCACCAGCAATTCATCAAATAAAAATTAAGCAACACTCTACTAACTAAAACTAGGTGTAAAATGCATACACATCAACTTTGCTAGAACTTCACACTTTTAAGAATGGGCAGTCCAACAAGACAACCAAGTGAAGATATTGGCAGACATATATAACAAAACTTCTACTTAAAATACAACATGAAACTACATTAAAGTACCTGGAGAAGGTTTTGAAGCCATGACAACACAACCCCCTTGATGAATGGTACTACAAACCCTAGAACAACCTACTAAAAACAGGGGATAGAATGCATATAGTTAGCAAGTAGAAAATCATACAACAAATACAAAAAGCAAATAAATCACCTAGGATGAATACAGAAGCACATCTAGGCAAGCACAACAGAAAAAGTATCCATAAACTAACTAGCATGTGACAGACACAATCTAGACTTACAAATCAACAACACTAAGACAATTAGATACATCAGATCCATCATCAACCATCACACCACACCCTCTCTTACATGCATCTGACTGCTGAAATCACCAAAGGGGAAATGGAATCCACTAAAGTCTGAAGGGAGAAATAGCACACACAAGCATCTCACATACAAATCTGACCACGGGGGAATGGAATCCACCCACCACACGCACAAGAACCCTACCTAATATCCAACCCAACCATCAGGACAAAGGGGAGGACGCGAATGCGAGAGCATAGAAGAAACAGAGGGCCCTCGTCAGATCTGGTGAACAATAAGAGCAAGGATTGGAAGGAGGGGCATTTGTACCTCTCCAAACGAACCCCGCACGCACAAATCCGGGGCGATTCTTCCACCCCCACGAAGCCACACGCGCCTTGCAACTGCGCAGCCAGTTGCCGCCCTCGCTTCAAAGCAGAAGGGTTGGGCAAGGGAGAGCAGGCTGGGCGAGGGAGAGCGGGGCGTGGGGGAGAAATAGGAGCGTCGCGGGCGCCGGTTACTACACGCACGACCGTAGGGGACAGCGGCGGAGAAATCAGGGGAAGTTGGAGGCAGCAGAGCGAGAGAGAGAGAGAGAGAAGAGAGCGAGCGAGAGGGAGGGGGGTTTCTGACAGGTGGTGGCGAGGGAGACAGAGACTTAATGCCTCTCTGTAGTGGGGTGTTGCAGCACCATGGTAATTACACTTTTACCCCCTAACAGCTAAAAAAGTAAATGCATCTATTGGTAAATAAATGCACCATTTGAATGCATCTATTTTTAAAAGTTAAGATCACATAACAAATCTGCTGGTATCCTACAAACAAAAAATTGATTGCAAGAAGAAAGGTCAAGTACTCTACCAAGGGAAGAAAAATACATACACAAATATGCATGTACAAAAACAAGAGAAAGAAGTTCAAAAAATAAAGAACAGAAGTTCAAGTACACTAATCAGAGAAGTAAAGGCATATGAATAAATAAACACTAAGAAACAAAAAGAAGAAGTTCAAGTACAAAAACAGATTAAGTCCATATCTAACTAAAATACACAACTTAAAAACAATATAGAAGTTCAAAATTCAAATACACACAAAGTACACATGCGGCTTGGCCTCGCGCTACCGCATTGCTGCGCGCTAGGTTTTGACAGGACGCAATGCGGTTATTCTGTTTTCACCCCCACCACATGCACCCCAGAGCCACACCCCTAAGATAGATAGTGGGGTCACGGATGTGACGGACATGCCTCCGCATGCGACAAGGCAACATGCCGCGTCGCCGCCAACTCC
>NC_041393.1:332066529-332073380 GCF_002162155.2 Triticum dicoccoides | reverse complement strand
CCCCTCCCCCCTACTCGGCCTCGTGCTACCACATTGCTGCATGCAAGCTTTTGACAAAACGCAATGCGGTTATTATGTTTCCACCCCCATCGCATGCACCCTAGAGCCACACCCCTGAGATAGATAGTGGGGTCACGGATGTGACGGACTCGCCTCCACATGCGACAATGCGGCACGTCGCGTCGTCGCCTGCTCCGGCTTGTTCCTGTGTCGGCCTCGCAGGGGGAGGGGAGGGGGTCCCGACCCCTCTCCCCTCCTGCTCGGCCTCGCGCTACCGCATTGCTACGACAGGATGCAATGCGGTTATCAATGATTGAAAAAATACATCAAAAATTATCAACAATTATTGATGAAGTTCAAATTGTAAAAACACAGAAGTTCAGGGGTTTGAAAAAAAATCAAATGAACATGTAAAAAAATTAAACAGAAGCAAAAATATTGTAAGTTCAGGTTAAACACATACTGAAGTTCTACCACTCTTCGAAGTATGCAAACATGTTACAAAAAAATAACATACTAGTTCGATGTTTATATATAGAAAAAATATTTACAATTACTAATAAACAAATTTAATAGAAATCAAAATTTACTTCTATAAAAGAAATAACACATTAGTTTGATGTCTATTTAAAGAAATTGGAGACCTTTTCGTTCCATAAGTTAAGGGAAAACATATCTTGTTCCAAGTAGGAACATATATATAAGCAGGCAGCAGTAACAAGTCTAATTCACTCGTGATTCGGGATACTAGCTAAGAATATCTTGTAGAAGCTGCATTACCTTGAAAAGAGGGAAAAGCAGAAGTTTAGGTATGAACAATGTAGAAGTCCATTAGATGATCTAGATAATATAAACAAACGAATTCATCTGAAGCATTAAATCCTCTGCGCCTGATTAGAACACATCCACAACCCCTTGCAAATGATCTGGAACTCCTTTTCCACACCAAAAATGACAAGAGGCAAATCTCAAAACCGCGAAAACACCCCGTGGAATAGCCGCGGGAGTGCTAACATCAAATCGCCAGAAATCAAAACCGTATGGACCATCCTGATTGAAATTGACAACGTAGTAAGCATTGAATTTCACTAAAGTACGCAAATCAGCGAGGAAACTTTACAGAAAACAAGAAATCGTCAGAAGCGGAGGATGCATCTCGGGCGGATGAAGAACACGCCCGATTTCAAATTCGTTTGAAATAGCAAAAAATTGTGCAACAAAATCGTACCAAAACACAATCGCCATCATGCAAGAGCTTCGACAACACCCAAAGCAAGCATTAAACTCGCAACAGACACAAGTTCATCATCACATGAGACCAAATCCGCCAATGATTGTGATTCCTATTTAAATATGCAATTAGTTGCTAAAAACGTGTGCACATTACACTTATATCACAAACAACACGATTGATCAGAAAAAATCGCGGTAGAAGGCACGATTACGAAGATAGCCCGAAGGTCGAGTTTATACAAGAAGAGTCCAGGTTGTGTAACTCAGGAAGTCCAGGTTGTGATCAGAATATTATTCTCATCCCGTGATCAGAATAGTGTTTATGTATATATATACAGCCGGTCTATTCTGCTAATATTAGCAGAATAACTATTCTTATAACACTTCTGCACTGCACGCTCAACGCAAGTGCACGCCATTGTTTGAAACAAGTGTGCTGCACTACTCACACGAGTGAACTTCCCATCGCAAAAAAACTGCACGCCGTGTTTTTCGGTACTGTTTTCGCTCTACTTTTTAAATCGTTTATCTGAACGAGGCGTATAATATACCGTTGGAAAGCTACGGATTAGGCGCAACTTTGACATGTTAAACACTTTTCGAGATTCCTCGCAGTTTAAGAGCAGTTTTGAAAATGGTGCGACCCATAACGAGTGGCAGCGAGCATATTTTTGTGATTTTTCTAAACCGCTCATCGGAATAAAGCAAATGATACGCCGTTGTAAATAAATCATCGAGGCGCATCTTTTTCATATCTATTATTTTTTCTAATTCGTTACGGTTTAAGAGCAGTTTCAAATTTACTAAATCGCGGAATTATGTTTTTTTGAAATTTTTGCAATTTTTGGTACAGTTTTCGCTCTAGTTTTTGAATAGTTTGTCGAAACGAGGCGTGTAATATGTCGTTGGAAAGCTTTGGACAAGGCGCAACTTCCATATGTTGAATTTTTTTTGAGATTTCTTACGGTTTTAAGTTAATTTGAAAATCGTGCGGCGAACGACGAGTGACAGCGGACATTTTTCGCGAAAACAAACCGCTGGTCGGAATGATTCAAACGATACGCCGTTGGAAAGATATCAACGAGGCGCAACTTTTTCATGTAGAACACTCTCTCTAATTCTTTACGGTTTAAGAGGAATTTCAAATTTACCGAAATGCGAACACTGTTTTTCGCAACACCCTAATCGACGTGCGTACTTCATCCGACTGAAAACCGCACTGCATCGGAAGAAAACCGCACTGCGTAAGACCGGTAAGAGAACTGCATGGTTTCTTTTTTGTGGGACGTAAATTTTTTAAGACGAGGAAGAAAACCGCACTGCTTTTAGACTGAAAACCGCACTGCATCAGGCAGTCAAGTGAACTTCATGAATTCTTTTGTCAGACGTAAAATTTCTCACCCGAGTTTTTTGTGAGTTTATTTTCTCTTTTTTTCAACAATTTTTATGAACGAGAGTGGACTGCAGAGACGAGGACAAATGAACCATGACATATGGCGAAGTGAACCTCATTGCTATCTTGTTGTTTCATTTATAAAAAAGCGCACTTTCATGTTGAGCGCAAGTGAACAGCATCACTCTTGAAAGTAAACCACATCCGAGGACCAAATGCACTGCAACATCAGGGGGAAAGTGAAGCACAACACGAGTCTAAGTGAACAACATGATTTTTTTTCCTTTTTTCTAGCTTTTTAAAATTGCATGAGGACTACATGATCGATGTTAGAGAACTGCATTTTTGAGTCAGAGAAAATGAACCACAAGGAAAAAATAAAAGGAAGTTGACTTCTTGCAAGTTATTTTTTTCTAGAGCTGCATTTTTTCGCTTGTTTATTTTGTTCCAAACAAAAAGAACTGCATAGGACATAGGAGCAAACCTCTCAAAAAAATCTCCATATTAGGACAGACCAAGCCGCATTTTTTTTCACGGGGTGAACCTCTAAGGCCCACTTAACGAACTACATTGCTTTTTTTTCCTCACATGTGTGTATGGTGAAAAGAAAACTGAAATGAACTTCTTTGTACCAGGACAAATTGCAAAATTTAATCTGAAACAAAAATCAATATTACAGTCCGGCTTTTTGGATAGAGCCTTTGTCATTGACTACCCATGACCACCGTTCGCAGCCACCGTGGCCAAACACCATGCCTCCAACTGCCCACCCGTGAGCCCAACTATCTAGTGATGCTTTGTGGGCAGGATGTACTAAACATTTGCTAGTAAACACCAAAGCAGTGACCAGCCAAACTGGTAGACTGCACCGCAAGCCACGACCAATCGAACCGCACGCCCGCATGCCACCGGTGGATTCCTTCCATCTGCGGTATTGCCTGCTGTGGTTGCAGTCCACAAGCAATCAAAAATGAAAAACACAATTCGTCGCTAGACATACTAGCACCGGGAAATCAACTGTGCCACACCATGTACCAAGTCGCGAGTGAGGAGCTCACTTGAGAAAGCACTTGTTGCCGCCCAAGAACTGCAACAATTCGCGCCGGCGAACTACAAGCGACTTGCCAATGCCCTCCTGGCTTCTGCTGGCGCCTGGAAAATCGAACAAGGGGAGCCAGCGAACAACACACAAAAAAAAGGTTGGGGGCATTGTTTAGGAACTGTAAGGGGGGCAAGATGGGCAAGGACTGCACTGCACGGCGAGGTGCACGGCGAGGTGCATTGCGATGACGAGGAAAGAAGTTGGCTAGAGGTATTCTCGATCGAGGCAACAAGTAGTGGCACCTGTGTTGCGATGAAGGTGGACGACGACTGATGGATCTTACGCACAGTAGGGGAGCCCGCGGTCCTTCTCTTTGCCGAACGGCAACACGTGCTCCACGGTGACCCCTGTCGCTGAGGACGCAGCCATGGCCCTGAACTCGTGGTTGAGCGGGGGGAGGTCTGAAGTGGTGGTGCATGATTTGGTCTCCAGAAGAAAACTGCACACCAACGACGCTGATGGTGATGCAGTTCATCGAGGAGGGAGGGAGCAGGAGTGATGCAGGGCTGTGAGGCAAGGTAGGGCCGCGACGGATCCGACCGAAGCGACCATCAGGAGGTCGGCGGCCGAGCCAGTAAGGTCACAGGTGGAGGAAAGGTCAGAGGTGAGGAATCAATTCAGGCACCAGTCGAACCACTCCTCCTCCTGCCGCCCACACGGAAGCCAGAGAGCCCAGATCCGACTGAGTTGAGGCGGACCCAGGCTTTTAGCAGCAAGAGAGGTGGTGGGTGTGTCGTGGGTCATGATGGCGGGGACACCGAGATTTGGAGGTGGCTCTTGGGCGACAACATGTTTGTGATGCCGGCGAGCCACCAGGAGGCAGGGCCATGGCACGACGGGGGTGGACCCAGGAGGAGGAGCACCACGGTGGCTGTTGCGGGGAGGCGACGGAGGCCAGGGCGACGGCGCGGGCAACCGGTTGCGAGCGTTGGCAGCCAGTTGGGTGCACCCGTTCGCAGCGTCGCGCGGACCGGCATTAGGGCGGCGCGAAGGAGGTGGTGGAGGGAGGTGGCGCCCCAGCGTGGAGCTTGGCCAGTGCCTCGCGTTGGGGCTGGATCCCGATCTGGATCGAACCACAGGAGAGAGGAAGTAGAGGCGGTGGGGGTTACGTGGAGAAGGTGGGAGATGTGGTGGAGCGGGGATTCTGGCCGTGGGTGGGGATGCGGGGTTCCGGTGGAGAAGAAGGTGGGGGAGCGGGGGTTCGGGAGGAAGAAGGTGGGGATGAGCACCGAGCGGGGTGTTAGCAGAATAAGCCTGGTGTTAGTAGAATAAGACTCTTAAGGGTGTTATTGAGTCTTATTCTAATAACACCCTTAAGAGTCTTATTCCACATGCCTCAAAAACCGTAACCATGCACCCACACAAAGCGAGGTTCATGAAGCGTACTACATATGATGGTCCCCTTCCCCCTCTTTGACACATACTATATGCTCCTACTATAATACAACCCAAAAAGAATCCTCATCGATGGTGAAATTAATTAACCTCTCCCGAGTGGGATCATTAGTTTGGTAGCAAACTAAAATACTCTAATGGGATGGGGCGAATCGTAGTTAACCCTATTTGGAGTAAGATATGGAAACTAGATTGTCCTACAAAAGTATAAAATTTCTTATGGCGTACGCTACATGGTACAATCCCGTGCAGAGTTACGCTAGCTAATAGACATATGAAGGTTTCACCCATAAGCCCAACTTGTTCTGAGGGCTTAGAAGATACAAAACATATGCTTTTCCAATGTAGTAAAGCAAAGGAGGTATGGAGAAGGCTGGGTCTGGATGATATTATTGAAAAAGCTTGCGAGATTGGCCGTGCAGGAGAGACGGTGCTGGAGTACTTACTACTCCTACAGGACCAAGATTTGCGGATTTTGGGTAACCA
Source organism: Triticum dicoccoides (assembly GCF_002162155.2). Classification (NCBI taxonomy): domain Eukaryota; kingdom Viridiplantae; phylum Streptophyta; class Magnoliopsida; order Poales; family Poaceae; genus Triticum; species Triticum dicoccoides. Next base: position 332,067,771 of record NC_041393.1, on the reverse strand, counting down.
CAATGTGCGCGAGATGATTACTATTTCAGCTTGGTACCTATGGTGGGAAAGATGGAAGCTGGTACACAATGAGAAAACTCAAAATGTATCTCAGATTTCAATGGGGATTCTTGCCCTTACCACAAATTTTGTTAATGCAGCATCCCCCAAAGCGTCTGTGAAAAAGGAGAGTTGGTCCTGTCCTCCAAGAGGGTTTGTTAAACTTAACGTGGATGCTTCTTTTGATCATGATCTTCTTAGGGGTATGATGGGAGCGTTCCTTAGAGATGACAAAGGCAGGTTTATTGCTGGAGGGAATGAGAAAATTGATTTTTGTGCGGATGTGTTAATGGCGGAGGCTTTAGCACTCAAATTTGGCCTAATACTGGCGCAAAGGGCCAGATGCAATCGCCTTATCATAAACTCGGACAATATAGAGGTGATTGATTCAATGAATGATGGAGGGCAGTCGACGGGTGTGGCGGCAGCAATATTCGAGGATTGTTTTCATTATGCATGTGGTTTCATTATTGCTAGGTTTGAGCACCGTAATAGGGAAGCAAATAAAGTAGCTAACGAGCTTGCTAGATTAGCTAGATTTTCTTTGACCTCTAATTGGTTTGAGGAGCCTTTAAATGAAATTGTAATGATCCTCACAAACGACGTACTACTTGTCACAAATGAATAAAGTGGGTTTTTTTCAAAAAAAAAATAAATCTCCGGATGTATTTCAAAGTGATGCATGCATGAATGATGGCCTCGTGGGCCCATAGACGAAAGCATCACACGTGAGTGTCCTAGCTAGGACGATAACCACCGCCTGCATGCATGTGGCGCAAAGAGGTGTTGTGTGATGTTTGAATAGCCAATTTCACAATTTTGATGTGGCACGTGCCTCGGAAACCGAAAAGTCCCGACACTGAGTGAGGTGTACTTGTTCACGGACGCGTACGTATAGTAATATATATAAAGAGAGAGGGAGAGAAAGAGAATGTCACTATTCTAATCCCAGAATCAGAATAGTTATTTGGATCACGATGGCCCTTATAAGGGCGCGACATGAACTTCCCGAGAAAGACACCCGAGGGAAAAACTCCACACCTCCTACCCCACCCACATCCCCCGATCGATCCCCACCACCAGCCCCCGATCGATCCGCCGCCCCTAACCGGCGACGCCCGCACCCCGCCGCCCCCACGCCGCCCGCACCCCGCCGCCCCCACGCCGCCCGCACCCCGCCCCAACTGGCGCCGCCGGCCCCGC